>NC_137775.1:167019132-167084132 GCF_963455305.1 Plecotus auritus
ACCAGCTGGGTGTGTGATATGCTCTCTTAATAGCTACACACGCACACACACCACCACCAACACCACTCCTCCTTTCCTCCTCCTCCTCCTTCACCACATCTCCAGGGATCAAATTAATATCTCTCTCTACAGGTAACTCCAATCAATTCCTAAACTAAGTTTTGCTCAGGAGAGTCCTCTCAAGAAATCTAAGTTGAGCTTCACTTTGAAAACATTTACCAGGTCTCTGATTCCATATAAGACAAACCTGTGTACTGAGTGGGTATGTAATAAAAATGAAGTTACTGAAAAAAGTAACCATGGTACTATTTTTAGCACTGCTATGTACTGAATTGTATCCCCTCAAAATTCATATGTTGAAGCCATAATTGCCAATGTGATGGTGTTTGGAGATAGGGCCTATCAGGAGGTTATTAAGGTTAAGTAAGGCCATAACAACAGGGCCTTAATCCACTGAGACTGATGTCCTTTTATGAAGAGACACCAGAGAACTCTCTCTCCACACATGCACAGAGGAAAGGCTATGTGAGCACTCAGCAAGGAGGCCATGTGCAAGCCAGGAAGGAGGCTTCCCTAGAAACCAACCCTGACAGCACCTTGACCTTGGATTTCTAGCCTCCAAAGCTGTGAAAAAAATAAATTTATGTTGTTTAAATTGCCCAGTTGGTGCTATTCTGCAGACTAAAACAAGCACTTACTCTTGCTTGGTGATCACCAAGTGCTTCATATGCCTTATCTCATTTAATCTTCATAATAACCCTGTAAGTCAGGCACTATTATTATCCCCATTTTAAACATGAGGAAACTGAGGCATAGGAAGGTTATGTAACCTGTCCAAAGTCACACACAGTGTCATATCTCTCTGAAGATGACTATTAGAATAAGTAAATGAAAACAAATTTCTTTAAAATATGTCAAGGCTTAATTTTTTTCAAGGTTTATATGCATTATTATTATTTCTCCCATTCATATCCCTGGATTTTTATTAGAAGTACCAAATTGAATTTAACTTGTGTTAGTAATCTAAATTAACTAATGTAATGAGCTCATAATGCTCATCTTTAATGAATACCCACCAAGGAATAGTTACAGTACTATTTTTTCACACTGTCGTGCTTTTAAGGGATGGTGTGGTCTGTTATTGAGTATAAAGTAGTGGGTGGATTTAAATCTTTTTATTAAGCAATGCTGTCAAGTACTGCAGTTATAGCTGCAAATCTTGACTCATCTGGTAGGAAATGTGCTCCCGATTCTAAGAAGCCTGTTCCTTCCTTAGTGCATATAATTTAATGGGAGGAACAAGACAATCAAGAAAAATGTCTTGAAATAAATGTTTTATTTAGTGTACCATTCATTTGCCAAGAGTACTAATGGGATATGTAGAGGACCCATGGAAAGCAGGACTTTAAGAATGTAATCCACTTACAGGTCACCAAAATTGCAATAAACCTGAATTTTGAGTTAGGCAAATGTTGCTCTATTTATACTGTTGCCACTCACTACTAGTGGAGCCTAGACAAGTTATGTAACCCCTCTCTACCTCAGTTTCACTGTGTATAAAATGCAAATAATATATCAGCCTCCAAAAGTGAGTAGGAGAATAAATGGAATGATGCTATAGGAAGCTCAGCGTTTGCCTAGCAGTACATGTTCAACAAATGTTAGCCATAGTTATTGACATCTGAAACAATTTATTTATCTAGCCATTCAGCATTCTGGCAAAACTCTTTTTGGCTCAGGGGCATAATCAAAACAGACCCTGTAAGCACATACCGTTGAGCCCTCAGAAGATATACTGATGGGGGAGGGAAGGAAAAAGAGCTAGTTGTAGGGAGAAAAATCATTTTTCAAAATGGAGAACTATTCTTTTCTAGCTCCCAAGAGACTTGCCAACAATAAACAGCAAAAAGTAAGAGATGATTACACTTTACATAAGAGACAGCTATTTATAAAAGAGTTTAAATGATGCAAAACAAACACCATCAGGTCCAACAGTGCAGCACAGACAGGGATGTGAGCCAGTCTAGAGTTGATGAGGATGCCTTAGGAATACCACAGAAAGTCATTAGAGTAAGTTTAAGGCCCAGTCACATAGACCCAGGCATTATTAACACCAACTAAAGGCCTGAGAAACCCCGGGCTTAAATAACAGAAATTGGTCAAGTAGCAAACACATGTAAAACCATGACCCTCAGTGTGGCTGCTGGTGGTCATCAGAGCCCAGGTTGCCCTGACATCAAAACATTACGTTGGTGCCCACCCAGGTGGTTCAGTGATTGAGTGTTGACCTACAAACTAGGAGGTCATGGCTTGATTTCTGGTAGGGCACATGCCCGGGTTGCAGGCTCAATCCCCAGCAGGGGACATGCAGGAGGCAGCTGATCAATGATTTTCTCTCATCATTGATGTTTCTATCTCTCTCTCCCTCTCCCTTCCTCTCTGAAATGAATAAAAATATGTTTTTCTAAATGTTTTTTAAAAATCACCTTGGTGACTCCGATCGGAGAAGACAAAAGCCTACCTATGGCAGGTTATGGGGCTATGACAGTTAACTGTTCTCCAAAGTGTGTTTCCCCTTTGTAATGCAGCATTGTGGCAAAATAAGTTGCACAACCAGGAATATCATTTCTAAGACCCCGTTGCATGTTGGCAATGCCGTATGCCCAAACTCTAGCTAATGGGGAGTGAATAGAAGGGATGTGTACCACTTCCAGGGCCTGCACATAAAATCTCCCACTCTTGCCTCACGATGCTGTTTTCCTCCAGCCTCTTAACAAAGAAAACCACCACAGTGGCCTTGAAAGCTAAATGCTGAAGATCACAGAGCCTCCATCAACCTGATCCCTGAATGACGAGACCCCCTCCTCCTCCCCACTCTCCATTTGCCTTAAACAATTCAGGACATTTTATGGGCAAGAAATAGCTTCTATTTGTGAGTCCTTATACATTTTAGCACCTGCTTGTTACAACAACTAACATTATTCTGACTAGTACAATTTATAAATATTTGATGCATGTATATCATTAGAGATATATATATACCCTAGGATTTAAATGTTTTTTCTATTGTTCTCTGTTTCTATTCTAATATGTACTGGGGGAACATTTCAGGGATGGTTATTGAATATATTGAATGAATGTCTGGCCTGATTGACCTATGACATGTAAGTTAATTTCTCTTTGCCTTCAATTCCTAAAATCTATCATTAGCATCAGAATATTAACATGTAGTGAGGATGAATAAAATGATACCTGGTATTTCACTCTGAGCTCCTTGGGGTAAAAAGTATAATAAATTAAGTACAGAATAGGCACAATCAGGTTTAATTTACCTATTAAACACAAATCCAGTCGAAGTTGGGTTACATAAAACTTGAAGTTATCTAGAACCCAAGAATCCCAAGCCACTCCAGTAATGTACAGAAGTGAGTGTGAGTAGCATTATCTTGTATATTAAACTAGTAAAATAGCTTTACTCCTCTTTTATAATCCTCACCTGAGGATGTTTTTATTAATTTATTTTTTAAGAGAGAGAGAGACATCGATGTGAGAATATCGATTGGTTGCCTCTTGTATGCACCTGAACCGGGGATCAACCCCTCAACCTTTTGATGTATGGGACGATGCTCCAACCAACTGAGCCATCCAGCCAGGTGGCTTTACTCCTCTTTAGGAGATGCCTTAATAAGTAAGAAGAGTCAGTAACTAACTATGCAATAATTATCTCTTTCATAGAAATATAAACCACTAAGTTTGGTGTCAACTAGACGTGTTAGGTGGTGACATCTAACAGTACTTCTGTGGTGTTAGTCTGAGATGGACAGGAAATTCAATCTCCTGAAATATTTGAAAGACTCACCTAAAAGGAGGTACCACTCTGGGGTCTCTAGACCTAAAAACCTAGAAGTAGATTTTCAAACATATTTTTAACTAATTTGACTTTATATTAATATCTGTTAAAGGTGACTTTAAATTATATTTGATCCAGGTTCCATAAAGGAAGACAAACACATGACAGCTTCAAGTTAGGCTGAAGTTAGCCAAAATTGGAAGATAAGTTGTTTTTCATCTGAGAATCTGAACTTAGGGAAATCCCCAATCCTAGAACTTTGGCTCAGTTTAGCAC
The DNA here is from genome assembly GCF_963455305.1 of Plecotus auritus. Lineage (NCBI taxonomy): Eukaryota > Metazoa > Chordata > Mammalia > Chiroptera > Vespertilionidae > Plecotus > Plecotus auritus. The sequence continues at coordinate 167,023,259 of NC_137775.1, forward strand.
TACATCATTCAAGATGCATCCCTTCATGCCTAGTTTTTTTATACCGTGATGATTCATTCATCGCAAAATACTTATTGTGCACCTGAGCTAGAAGATGAGGAATCAAAAATGGCTAAGATACAGCCCTTGTTCTCATAGAGCCACAACCTAACAGAGAAAACAGTCACATAAACATGTGGCCATAGGCATAGCAAAATATCTAATAAAGCTGTGCACAGTGTCTAAATGCATCTCAAGTTCCATCACTGTGTCATAGGAGCTAAGGAGAAATGTTCTACATTTTGCCATCTGTGCTGTAAATTTAGCCTGAGGCTCTTAAGATTGATGAGTTTACTTTAATTTCCCATTGTTCTATTTCAACTTGGCCAGACAACATAACTATGAACCTTTCTTATAATTTGGAAATTTTAGATGCACAAGTTAAGAGACATCCATCTTGAATTGGCCAAAATTCTCATAAATAAAAAGTCTTAATTACCCTATTTCTGAGCTCTCACTCACCCATTTTACCAGTGTTAAATGCCCAATATCTTCTGCTGTTTTTCTTTTACATATTCATACTTGGGCCAGAAAATGTTAGTGGGAGCATAAAGGCATTGAAGTAAGTGATAGCCATCTGGCCAGGCAAACTTCCAAAAAAAAAATTCTTATAGAAGATAAGGCCTTCTTTGGATGACACCTGTGCCTCAAGGAAATTGGCATATTATTATGAGCAAGGAAAAAATGTCATTCTACCACATGGGAGTAATTGTTAGCAGGCAAGAGATCATGTAATACACAGTAATTGTGGATTTCAAGGGCAAGATTCCAGACCATGATATAAGCCCAGTTGTCTCTCCAAGGTTAATGGGGTAATGTCCTTGCTTATTCAAGCTCAGACCTAAATTAACTTCATAAACTCTGAGTATAGGTCTGTCTTTTGTCTATGGGAATCAGAATTTAATGTTCTGAAGGGGAACGGAGGAGTTTATGTTTAATGGACTGTTTGTCCCTCTTTTCAGCAGACTACAAACATATCCTGTTTTCCAAGACACCCTCTGAAAAGACACACAGAGAAGTGAGAGTCCCTGCTGACAGCCTTTTTCACTTTGTTTAGAGAAATCTGTCAGGCATTGTGTTATGGGAATACCTGGCCTGCCTGCAGCTCTGCTTCACCAGGGCTACTGCAGCATAAGGTTTAAATCACCAGGTTCCCTAAGGCCAGGAAGTGCCCCACAGCATTTTCCACTGAGACTCTCCATAAGCCACCAAAATGGCTGACTATTTCTAAAGAAAGGCCATTCAAATGAGTTTGGTCTTGTGGGGTGGGGATGACCCAAGGAATTGATTGACTACCTTTTTACTTTTCCAACTAACTGTTTTGCCTGCCTGAAGGAGAAATGGTCAGGTGATCTGTCCCTAGTTGCATGCTATTGTTATCAGAGTGAAGGAAGCTCCTTTCCACAGCTGTAGTGCCATATTCAACATCTGGTTGCTTGGGAGCAAAGTGATTCTTGTCTGGGAGTAGCAATGTTCAGCTATGACTTTGTAGAATATCCCTTGCTCTGTGAAGATACTGGCTGAGACAACAGTGGATCAGTTCTTGACAGAAGCATTCCAGAGAAGCAGGTGCACCCACAGATTGCCCACGACCCTGGGATTTGGAAATGGTTCATGTTCACCTTCTCAGGTAACTGCCTTTTTGTTTGCTGGTAAAAACTTCTCGTTTACTGTAGTTCAAAAATGCTAGGTTAGCATCCCAAAGTTTTGAAGTATTTGCCTATTTCACACTCACCAAAAATAATTCCCATATGGCATATGTTGTCACTAAAGAAAGGTGAACCAAAACTTAGAGAACTGGGGGAGCCAGGAGAACAGGCCTAGTGCTGGGCTTAGTGCCTCCAACACTAAGGCTGCCATTAGTGCCAGATCTACCTTCCACGGACATGGCATTCCAAGATTTTAATATTCTAAAGGACTGCATTAAAGTAGTTGCTTGTGCCAGATTCTCACCCCAAGAAGGCTCAGAGGATAGCCAGGGACACAGACATGTACACAACTGATTTTATCACTGTATGATAAAGGTCAAGAATGCAACCTGGGAATTTGTTTGGTGACCTTTCCATTCTGGCTGCACATCCTTGAGGCTCTGTCTAAACAATCTAAACTCAGGATCAATAATTGGTCAATGTATTATAAAGGATTGTGATGATGGCTGCACAACTTTATAACCTTACTTTTAAAATTTAATTGTACACTTACAATGGGAGAATTTTATGGTATATAAAATATGCCCCAATAAACATTAACAAATGTGTTTATATAAATGTTAAATTTTGTTAGATAATAAATAAATACCCAATCTGGTATTTTCAGATATTTTTTAAAATATTTTTATTGATTTCAGAGAGGAAGGGAGAGAGAGAGAGAGAGGAGAGAGAGAGAGAGAGAGAGAGAGAGAGAGAGAGAGAGAGAGAGAGAGAGAGAGAGAAACACATCAATGATGAGAGAGAATCATTGATCAGCTGCCTCCTGCATGCCCCCTTTTGGGGATTGAGCCCACAACCCAGGCATGTGCCCTTGACTGTAATCGAACCTGGAACCCTTCAGTCCACAAGCCAATGCTCTATCCATTGAGCCAAACTAGCTAGGGCAGATATTTTGACAATTAGTTTGAATTAACTTCATGCCCAGTTCAATCATGAAGAAATATGCCATTAATGTGTCTCCTAAATGCCCCAATTTGTCATAAGAAATGACAAATTCTGTCCTGGATTTTGTACAGTTAACCATTTTTAAATCAAATGAAGGTTTGTTTGCTCATATCTCCAACTAAACACAAAATGCTTTTTAAAATAAAAATATGCTTTGGCTCTAGACAACATAAGTAAGGGCAAGTATTTCAGTCATTGGAAAGAATGAGAATAAGAATAACTTCACAAATAATAACAAGAAAGAAGGCTGTAAGCATCACTTTAAGTATAATTGTCTAATCTTATAACAAAATTATACACCTAAATTTTTCTCAGAGGAAGATAGTACTTGATCTTTTTAAAATATTTTCATTGATTTCAGAGAGGAAGGGAGAGGGGAAAGAGAGATAGAAACATCAATGATGAGAGTGAATCATTGATGGCTGCCTCCTTTACACCCCCTACTGGGGGTTGAGCCTGCAATCCTGAGCATGTGCTGTTGACTGGAATCGAACCCAGGACCCTTCATTCCACAGGCCGACACTCTATCCACTGAGCCAAACCAGGTAGGGCAGTACTTGATTTTTTAAAAAAGAATTAAAGTCTCCTTAAGCTATAGGACCTATTTCCCTATTCCTAGATGTCTTAAATAGAGGGGGGTAAGTGTTTATCTATTTTAGCAAAACTACTAAACATTTTGCTGAAAGAGAAAGATCCTTCTTTCTTTAAAGTAACTTCTATTTTCACTGGTTTTAAATAATGACCATAAAATTTTAAACAGTGGGAGACCTTACAAAGCCAATTATCCTTTATTCAAGCTCTATGATCCTTGCCAGTGTATCTAAAACTAGATCAGACCCAAAAGTAACTTCCCATAGAAAATTGTGCTTTTTTTGTGGTCTAGGAAATCAATCAACTCTTAAACACTATTTCATCTGTAATGTAAGGAAACCACTCTATCTCTAGGGAATTCATGGGAGGCAAATGATGAATATCTAGAACTCTCCATTTGCTTCTAATTACTCTTTTTATTATAAGAAAAGTTTAAGAGTAATGCTTTCAAAGACTTGAGTTTATAAAATTGTTTAGTCCTACTATTTGCTATTGTTCACTCATACAGTGAATTAACTTTATGCAAAATGGCCTCACGGTTATTCTAAGGAGGGGGGATAACTGCTAATTTCCAGTTATTATTTGATCCTCACAATACTCCTTTAGGCCTGGTTATATCACTATACCTTTTCAATAAATGGAAAAACGGAGCTAAACAAAGTTAAGTACCTTGGCCAAGTTTATTAAGCTAATAAGCGGCAGAGACAAAATCCAAACCAGGAGTTAACCATTCTTAATAGCGTAAGAAAAGCTGAAAACCAATGAGTTTCCCATGAGACTCTGTCCTGGGGAAAACTTTCCAAAGGACACAATCAGAGTTTGCATTGACTCTGGAGAACTGAGTTACTCTTAAGCCTACATGTAAATGTTGTGCCAGAAGATATTGGCTCACAAAACAACTTTCTCCAAGGACTGACTTGAAAAAGGAATCTCCAGGGAGATGGGGTGTACTGTCTGTGAATATCAGCCCTAAAGGGAGCAGCCCATCCAAGACAGAACCTGGTTAGGACTAACAACATTTGTGACCTGTCACTTATTATGGAAAATTATAAATTGACTACAGCTTTCAACTGCTTCAGCTGGCTTATTTTAATAAGAACATTATTCTGGCCCTCAGTGATAAATCCAAATGCAAAGAGTGTCTCATTCTGTTGGAAGGACCAAGCTGAACAGTACATTATGACTGGAAACTCCCTAAACATTTTCTAGGAGTTCTTTCTTCCTGCTGGCAGAAGAAAACAAATCTATTTGGTTGTTATAAGATGTTTCTTTTTCTTCATTTTATGCTCCCACCCCCTCCCCACCCCATACCCCCCCGCAAAGAAAAATAAGCTTTCCTGAGAAATCTGAAATTATAATATGCTCTTTTAGGCATTGCCACATAATTTACACTTCTGGCAAAGATTCTCCCAGCAGCCACTTGGGATACGTTTTCATTCAGCAACATTGGCGCTCTTATGTAATTTTGATAAAGGTCTTATTCACTGGGATAACCATGGTAACCCACTATCCTTTGGTTGTCCCAACTGGACTATTTGTTGAGTGGCTTGAATTGCTGAGTGACTGGATAACCATGTTACCCACGAAGCGTGTGAGGTGGAGGTGAAACAGATGATTACATGTAAGGCCTCACTAAGCCCTGGCAAGGCGGGAGTTGTGTGGCTCTCCCTACGTTGGCCAGGTCCTCCAAAGCTTTCTGTTTCTCCATGTTGAAACTTGGCCAATCTTGTCAGCCTAGTGACAATGAAAAAAAAATGAAACTCTGTTAATAGGATTATACGATTAGGGGAGTAGAATGTTGTTACAGATGATTTATTTTGAAAGCTGATTTCGTTTTAGTGAAAACAAGCTCAACCCTTTACACCAGAGGCTGGGGTGCCAAACACAATCATTTTTAGTTTGAAAGATGTGATTGCTTTTTAATGTGGAAATTTCACAAGGTTACAAAGAGGGGGAAAATTAAACTCCTTTCATATAACAAAGTCACTTTGGGATATGGGTTACAATGCCCTGACAATGTCCAGATACCCTGACCACACTACAAGGCAAAAAGGTGGATCAGTTTGATGTACACCATTTCTCAATTGTTTTCTCTTATGCCTTTGAAATAGCCTAATAGTTTTTTTATGAAAATAAATAGAGTAGTAAGATATTCTAAATACTGTAATTATGCAGGTTCATGCAAGGACCAGAGAGATAGAGGAAATAAATACAGGTAAAGAAACTTAGTCTGTAGGTGTGTGTGTGTGTGTGTGTGTGTGTGTGTGTGTGTGTGTGTGTTGAATTCTTCTTCACCGAAATTATCTTATTTGCTTACTCCAGTTTGATTAAACCAATAGCCTGTCATTCAGCCTTTTCCAATTTAAACTGATGCTTTGCTTTCACCAGTTTCTATACCACCTCCTTTTTTTCCCTTTTCCTATACCTTTGGGGGATTTTAAAGGAAATGAAGACTTATTGAATCCATTTTTTAAATGTATTCATAGGATATGACTGAGATCAAGATGATGGCTAGGTTTTGATTCTGTTACATTCATCAGATCTTACAATTCTTTGCTAATATATAATCTAGAATGAGATTATTAGAAAATTATAATTTTCTACTGTTAAAATCACTAAATTGAGAACGATCAAAAATTTAAACCACTTGGAGGAGAAGTGACTGTTGTGGAGAGTACATCTCTCCATTCTTAAATTAGGCTCTCATCCCTCGCTGGGGAAGATGGTGCCATAGGGGGTAATACAGCAAGGACAATATAGCAGCATTTTTTTCAGAACCTTGGATAGAAATGACAGATACACCATGAAACCTTTTTGTCGTTTCAGTAATGGGTTGTTATTTTTATGCCTGTGCATGTTGAATACATGTCATCCTGTTCTTTTGTGACTAACACGGGAAAGCAGATGAAGACGCCATATGATTGCAGGGCTGCTTGCAGAAGTTTGGCCAACAAAATTATTATTGCACCTGTTGGAGCCAGCACAAAAGGACACAAGTCTAAGCGTTGAAGGAATTGGGACACTGCAAGAGGAAGGTGTTTGCCTTTTGTTGGAGTGAAATTTGGGGGAATGAGTTGGGAGTCTGAAAAATAAGCAAAGCAAGATTAGAATGCCCAGTTTTAAATTTAAGCAAATCCTAGTTAGCTCCTGGCAGTTCCCATTTACTACACCATTCATTTAGGACTCAGCCAACCCAGAGCCACCAGACCAGCTAATGCCATGTGCTGAGCGTAAATGTCCTTCCATTTTCCTTTTTTTATTCTTCCTTTTCTATTCATTGTTGCTTTGGGTCTCATATGGAAATATCTACATTGATTCTTTTAACTTCCTGGCATCTGTTCATATCAGAAAGAGACTTGGACTTGGTAAAATAAAATTGGGGTTCATTATGGATCAATATGCTTGGGGAAAGAGCTCTATTTATTGAGGGGCTACTGTGTTCCAACTATTTCACATACTTATTTAACCCTCACAAAACCTTGAGATAGATAGTAGTATCTCACTTTGCAGAGGGAGAAATTGAGATGCAGGGATGTTAAGATACCACAAGTCCATCTACTCCAAAGCCTGCACTCATCCCACTGGGTCATTGTGCCTCCCAGCTTCACTTGAGTCAGAAGCCTAACAGTTCTCCTCACTGAGGACTGGACCTCATCAATAATATGAGTCTAGTCATTTCTCCTGTTAGAATCCCAGTGTCCTTGGTTATGAGACTTGGGGGAAAGGGTTTGCATATCTTCAGATGAAAAAAAGTGAAGCATAATGTTCTGTAGTCAAGTATATATGTGACATGTGTGATCAAGTGCTATTGGGTATGTAGTTTGGTTCTGCAAATAAGGCTCTGAAACAATTAATAATAAAAATATGACCCTATAAGTATATTATGTGCACAGTTCTTTTTGCCCTTTTCTCTACATTGTCACATTTAACCCTTCTAACAACTTTATAACTAAGTAAGACAGAAAGTAGAAACTATGAGTTAGAGAGGTTAAGCAATTTGTCTGTGATCACATGGACAAGCAAGAAATGGAAGTCTAAAACAGAGCTGGACTTTTATAACTCTTAAACCAATTCTCACCACTCTGTGGTGAATACCAGATCCATATCCTACTTAACACTGGTGCCCTGAGGACACCATGCCATCTCAGAGCATCCCCCTCGTATTCTGTTCATCATACTGCTTACATTAGTGGGTCACTCATTCCATATCCATCTACTGTGAGCTCTTTGAAATGAGAGACTATTTTGTTTTCTTTTGGGGGCAAAAACACATCTAATTTTCTAAACTGAAGAGTCAAATTCTTAAGACCCACCACTGATGATTATCAACCTTTTGCTATATTTGCTCTGTCCTTCATCTCTGTATTCTTGGTACCTAGCATAATGCCTGGCACATAGTAGGTGTCCAGTGAATAGCAGTTGAATTTAATGGTGGGATCCACAATTATGAGGATGAATTAGGAAATTTCTTAACTAGTGCCAAAATAATATTTCAGATTTATTTCTTTACTAGAGGCCTGGTGCACGAATTCATGCATGGGTAGGGTCTGGCTGGCTGGGGGGTGGCAGCAGGGGGAGGGGCTGCAGGCAGTTGGCCAGCCAGCCCCACCCCCTGTTCGAATTCCTAATCCAACTCCCAGTTGAGGGGACAATTTGCATATTAGCCTTTTATTATATAGAATTCCTAAAGGTTTTGTGTCTGGGGTGTTTCAAAAGCATTTATCTTTATTTTACTCTTTTATGGTATGATGACAATGGTGATCATAAGAAGGCTTTGTAAAATGACATTTCTCATTATATTTCTTTTTTAAAGATGAACTATACATGCCCTTACAACAATATCCCCACAATGAATGAGTCTTAGGGGGTATTGATTAATAGCTTCTTTAGTTAAAGAAAAAAAAAACAACGGTTTCTTCTTGGATTTCAGTGGTTACTAAGACTGCGCAGTCTACACAGAAATTTAAAAAAAAAAAAAAAACTGTATGAAACCAGACTCCAAGCTCAGGGGCAAGCATGCACACTGCACCAGAAACCAAATGTACTAAATCCTCCTGTAATGTGTGGTCAAGGAGTTAAGTTCTAAAGGAAAATGCAAGCAGTCCAAAGTGGAAACCAAAGACGTCCGTCTTCTTCAGCCTCTGAGCCTGCGACAGAACTCCAGAGTGGAAGGTGTCTGAATGTTCCTCTTTAGTAATGACAGCCTCACTAAATGCTTCGAAGGAGTTAGAAAGGAAAGGCCAAGTCTTGGTTTGGAAAAGAGAGGAAGCAAACTGCCTCTGTGGTTTGTTATGAGATCCTGGGAGGAGCTTCGAGCATTACAAAGAGTCTTTCCTCTTCCAACCCTCCCAACCTCATCCTCAGTCCCTCGGGGATTTCATTGTTTTTCATCATAGAAGCTTGCCCGCAGGCTGGGGAGGAAAGGCTGGCTGTAGAAGAGGACCCCTCAGCTCAGGTCTCCTTTGGCATGACCTGTGACTCCAGCCCCTATGGCAGATTGTGACTGTGCGACTAGAAGCCCTCTTTCATTGAGTATGTCTCCCCGAGAGGAAAAACTGCTTCGTGTGATGACTTTATGGCAAATGCTGGCAAAAACTGTGCCCTGCATACTGAAAGGGAGACATTTCTGACCGCAGCTCATGAACCACACTTATTTACTCTGGCACATGCCCACTATTTGTTCATAGGCTTTCTGTCTCTACTAAATGCGTTCCAATTTTGGAGGTTAAATCATTGCCAGTAGTTTCCAGGACATTCTGCTAGGCTAAGCAAAATCACCCTGAGTGGTAGTCAGAAACCACTGGAGTAGTATTGTAAATACTATTTGCAGAAAATGGAAGATACCTAACATCCTATCGGTTTTTTGTGCTGCAAAATTCCCTGGGTCATATGGTGCAGAAAGTCATGCATGGCACTAACAAGAAATAAGAGCAGGATACAAGGGCTTTCATTGTCATGAGAACTCAGAAATTGTGCTTGAAACCACTTTGAAAGTTGGTCACAGCTGACACATCGGTAAGTGCATACCAAGGTCGTGTTCAGGAGGCATGCTAGAGATTAGATGCAGCCTCGTACGTAGCAGCCTCTTGAATGAATTTTAAAATGGGCATGAGATCTGAAAACTATGAAGAAATGCTATGCAGAACATAGTAATTCTTATGGGCTCCTTAGTAACCATGTTTTCATCCCATCCCATGTGAGCCATTGCTGTGGCCAATGATGGCTTAATGAGTCACGTTGAACCACGCTGACTTCAAGATCTGGGAAAACTGGGAAATTCTCCATTTGTAATAAAACCCCCAGCACTATTGAGGTGCTGAGTTCCCTATCTTGCCCCAGACTACGACTGAATATATTTTATATATTTCTTTCTATCTATATCTCTTTTGCCTGTTTTCTACTAGATTAGTTTCTAACCAGAGCAGAGATTTTATTTACACATGCACATTAATAACGAATAAAAGTGCATCCAGCAACTTTGATATCAACGTATCAATATGACCGTGTATGTGTTTGGAAAGAGGAAAGAAACTCCTAAAGCAAATGCTCAGTATCTGCCAAAAGTAATGATTTTCTTTTTAGGTGGCTAAGCAGATTCTTGCAAGTACTTATGTTTTACAATACCTCTTGAGACACTGAAACAAGTCTCTTTCATCCTAAGGGTGAAGCAAAATTAAGTTGAAATAAGCCACAATTATAACTCCATGTGTTGGGTCAGGAGGCAGAAGGAAAGGTGTACATACCTCTATCCATGTGTGTTCGGTTAACGTTTCAGGCATTTTAACTGTGGGTAGTGGACAGCGTGAAGGGGACTAGGTAGGAACAAGGCCACCACATCAAACTGATAGTGGGGTAGAGAGAACATTTGACACCTCCCGCCTTCTCTGGCCCCTGTCTGTTTTTAATTTTGCTAAATCATTCCCGTCTGGAAATTGTATATTTAAGTTGCCTCTCCAAAGTAACACAGAGGTACAGTGTCAGGGAGCCTGATCACAGAGCCAGGCCAAGAGATGCAAACTCTGTAAAGGCCCCAAGGGACAAGGAAGACAGAGAAGGAACGGGTGGGTCCTGGGTAAAACGACATGTGCAGTAACTGCGAAGGTGGCACTGGGAGACAGAACATTTCTCTCATGGTGAGTGTAAGACTTTTCAAGTTTGTTTGTTTAAGTTAATATCCCTTTGAGAGTTCTGAAGGTGACTTCCTGGGAAATGTGAACTACCATGAAATTTTACTGGAAAAGAGATTCCGCAGCAAGAGACTTCAAAGTGAGAAGATTTGTGCATCATAAATATGAAGATAATCGAAAAGGGGAGAAAACTGGTGACAAAAACTGAAATAGGTGTTGCACATATACACATGCATAGAAACATGATTCCATGGAGCACATTGGTGTGAGTTTAAGAAGAAGAAAATCACCCTCTCTGCATATCCTAATGCCGCTTCCACCAATGTCACTTAGATCTGTTGGGGGAATTTGAAATTCACACATTCTAGGGACTGGCTTTTACACGTACATGTTTCTAAAATGCATCCACATCTACAAGATGGGCCTGATAACAGTTTCATCTATAGAAACATTATGAGGCTCAAATGAGAGCAAAGCAAGTAAAGTGTTAAGCATGGTGCTTGGAACAGAGTCAGTACTCAAAAATCATCTGCTGTTATTATGCAGAAACGTACACAACATGGTGCAGTAATGATAACCAATAGCTTCTTCTCTAGAAGGGAATAGCCTGAAGCCTAATTCTAAATTGTTTTCATCTTTTTGTTTATTTTGCATATACAAATTTCCCTGCTCAGGTTTACTGAGCACTCCGAATTTGGCCTCATAGCAGCTTTTTGCACCACTTTAACAATCTCCTGGCAGTGTCAATATTGTGGTTTTAATGACAGGAAACAGCAGGAATGGTGTGGGCTCACACACAGATCTGCATTGCATTTAGAAAAAACTTCTGAATGGCACTTCTTTATGTTTCATCACCATTTGGAGGAGTGATAAGATTCCCTGTTTATTCTTTTGCTAGTAAAGTAAATGCTGTTTATTACAGTTCTGCAATGGATTTACCTCATCGCTTATCCAGAAAAATCCCTGCTTAGTTGTATGTCTAGTAGCCACTCTTCCTTAAAACTGAACAGTTACAACTTTTTGTTGTTTTGCTTAAGCATCTTTCTGTATTTGTTATTATTTAATAGTTTGGGTGCAGTGGAGACGTTACCTAAAATTGAGAGGACAATTAGCAAATGAAGACCTGAGATTTGTGGTGCGTGCACGTGTGTGTGCGCGCGCGTGCGTGTACATACACTTTTGCATGTGCACTTGAGCAAGAGCTGGAAATCCTACGCCCTATGTGTATTTATGCATATGAAAGACATGCGTTTGCATACAGAAACCACATAATTATTAGGAACCAGCAATGATGCTCTTGAGTCTCACTGAAAATCACTGTAAGTCACATGGGGAATTTTCCTAGGAGCCTAAATCAGAGCACTGCTCAGTCAATAACTCAGTGAATGTGTCGTGGCTAGGCTACGAAGATATTCAGAAAACCTTGGATTAGCATAGCAAAAATGAAGCATAAACAGTGTCAAATCAAAATTGCTGTAGGCATTTTAAAAGTTATTTGGCTTAAGTCGCTAAGTAATCAGAAATAAAGCATTGCTGCTATTTTCAAAGAACAGTTAGAGAACAGAGTGAAGGTTTGATCAGAGCCATATAAGCACTTAAAAGAAAACAGGCGAGGATTGTGCGGTTACATATTCTAAGTAAGCTGCAGGCACTTCTGAATCATTTGTCTTTCTGATCTTTTAGGAATCAGCCTGTTGGCAAACAATGGGGTGAGGCTAGGAGTGCCTGGGTGAGGGTGCATGTGACATGGGAGGTGCCTGGATGAGGGTGCATGTGCACATGTGACATGGGAGGTGCCTGGATGAGGATGCATGTAACATGGAAAGTGCCTGGGTGAGGGTTCATGTGCACATGTGACATGGGAGGTAACTGGGTGAGGGTGCATGTGCACATGTGACATGGGAGGTGCCTGGGTGAGGGTGCATGTGCACATGTGGCATGGAGGGTGCCTGGGTGAGGGTGCATGTGCACATGGGAGGGGTGCTGAGCACCCGTTCTTGGTGTCAACTCCCCCAGGAGGAGAAAGGTATATACAGTCAGCCCTCGGTCTTCCGGTTGACAGAGCGGTTAGGCATGTTCTCCGTCTGCCTCACTCCCTGCCAGCACCTCTTCTCTTAGCAATGATGAGAACTGGCTATGCAAAACAGATACTTTGACTCTTCCAGGCTCAAGGGCAGGGCCTTTCTCACTCAGAGTAGGCATTTATCTATGTGCATAATTTTAAGGGGCTAAAAAATGTGTCTATGCCCCCAAAATATTACTCCCACCAATTTACAACATAGATCGTGAAGCTTCACCACTGAAAATTCACAGTGTTGAATTAAGATACTGCTGCTCACCCATGGAAGTGTACGCCTACCTGCTACCTCTGTAGTAAGAGGGACAGCATATTAAACTGCTTTACCCTTTGTACTTTCATTATCATTCGATTACCAAATAGCATCCCCACCCTGGAAAAGCTGAAACAGATATCCAAAGGGAAAGGACCATGATGCAGGTAGAATTTGATAGGAAATGTGGTCAACATGAAAAGTAGATAAAGTCCACAGCATAACAACTCAGGTGAGGGGCACAGTAAGGGGACCTTAAGTAACCAGATTATGAAATTATACCTCTGGGCAGGGGAATTACAGGAGAGGAAGCACGGTTTCAAAACAAGTCATCATTGCCAAAGAACTGCTTATCAGCATTTCCTAAGGTGGGTGCTGCTGGCATAGACCTTCCAGCAAAATATATTGTTAAAATTGTTACCTCTCCACCACAAACACATGCCCTACCCCCACTCTCTGCCCCAGTGCCCCACATGGCAGTCTGTGAATCACTCATGGAACAAGAATGTTCAAGGAAACTAGAATTCTTCAACCAAATGATCATGTTTCAGATTTCCCAAGTCTGACACGCAAGCCCTCACCTTGGCACATCAATAAATCCTTGTCATATTGTTGGCTGAAAGACAGCAAGCAAATCTCTTAAGAATTACAGAGATGAGTGCAGGCTTCTCAGCATGACCTTGCCAAAAGAAGATCCAGTACTTCCTGGGTAGTGCCTGTCCCATAGTTGGGAATAGGTCATTATTTTAAATCAGAAACACACACACACACACACACATACACACACACATCTTTTTCTAACTTTTACCAACTTCTTGCTTTTTGCAGGCCTTTATGTTCTAAGAGAACTGCAGGTGTTTTTAATATGTAATATATAATATGACCTATTACCATTACTCAAACGGAATTGGTTTCCTGGAAGACCAGAAGCCTGGCTATCACCCCACCTTTTCCAACCACCTGATGCCACTACTTCCAAATCGTGGAACTTCCCCAATCACCTGGGACTGTAGGACTCTTGAGGTAATTGCCCAGGCCATGTTTCACAAACAGGCCCTGAAACTCCTGGGAAAGGAGCTGTCCTGACCGATAGGAAAGGGGCTCTCCAGGTTTTGTTGTGGAATGTCTAAGGAAACAGATAGGTAGGGTGAAGGAGGTAAAGTTGATGCCTAAAAGAGGGAAAGGGCAAGTTATATGGAAATTTTAGTTATTCAACTCAGTCCCTTACATTAAGAAGGAATTTCGGAGCCCAGTTGATCTGATACCTTCTTAATTTTGATAAAAGTGTGTGATTTAAAACAACAACAGAGTGTTGTTGATATTTCAGGGTCTATCAGTGTCTTACAATATAGCTGACTATGTCAATAATATTTTTTAAAGATGTGCTTTCATTTAAAATAGAAAAGGGAAAAAAAGGAGAAAAACTCACAATGAACTCTTATGGGTATATGCATAACCCATAGACCCAGACAGTAGGGTGGTGAAGGCTTGGGAGAAAGTATGGGTGAGAGGGCAATGGGGGGAAAGGGGACATATGTAATACTTTCAACAATAAAGATTTATATTAAAAAACTCACTTTAACCACTTCATTTTATTTCATTTTTTAAGAAAACTACAATCAAGAATGATAAAGTCATTCAGCCTCTGTTATCGCAAATGTTCATAAAGTTTTACTAAGTGTGTAATTTATTCTCACAGCAACTGCATTAGGAAGGCAATGCACAACAAAATTTACAGAGAGGTTAAGTAATAGCCAAACAATCAGGCGAAAACAACTCGGTTCCCTCACTCGTCATTGAATCTTCATGATCCACAGTTTCTAAAATGATTTTATTTTTTAAACATTGAATTGATTGTGTCCTTTGGTGCTATGAGGACACACACAGACTGACATGAAAAAAAAAGTGACCAATTTTCCAAAATTAAATAATAAATCAAGGTGGTGGTGTTACTAGACTCAGCCAAGAATATAGTTGTCAAAACATGTAATCCCAGAAATATCATTCCATTCATCAACTCAAGAAAAGTTCTCCTTGTAAACCACAGAAATTAAATAGTTTTAACAGAGATTATATCTAAGGAGGCCACCCAAATTCACCTTTCAATTTTCATTCTCTGGTAGCACCCTAGAGACATTAAGTATCTTAGTCCAAAAATATATATGTTTCATTGAAATTATGTATATTGAGTTTTCCATTATCTGGGCTAAAATTAAGAGTCAATCACAGACTCTTTCTACCAGATAATGTTACTAAGGAAAAAAGTCTCTTCAAGATTCTTGTGGATTACACAGTCAGACAAAATGTTCCCTGTGCAAGGCTGTGCCTCTGAACAATTATGATGCTGACCCAGCACAAGCAATGTCTACATTTGGTCTTTGGAATCTGAGTAGGAAAGCTAAAACAAGTGGTCATTACGGAAGGGGGTTTTAATAATTGCTTTAATGGGACAGAGTGATTTTATGTGAAGGTCTTTGTGACAACTCAGGAAGAAACAATCAAAAGGAAAACTGTTTTTACAGCTTGTGACAAGGTAATACCAATAAATAGGAATGGCGCCTTGACCGTTTATCCCAGAGACCCTAATACTTAGGTTGACCATATAATTTATTGTCCAAACCCAGATTCTTTAGAGAGTGAAGCGGGGTGCAATTAACAGTTACACTGGAATAACAGGTGTGAACTAAGACATTTCAGGCAAACAGGGCAAATGATCTCCCTACTAACACTGGGGAGGAGGTTGATTATGGGAGAACATGGGCATAGGGAGGGTTTCCAATTAATATTTAATAGGAAGGGAGCTTTTATAAGGAGTTTAATACATGCTCATTCTAACTATAGAGGTTAGTGATGCTTCAGTCATGTCCTCATTTTACTGGTCATTAAATCAATGAGTCTTATCTTGTCAATTGGTGGGTTACTTTATATATTTCAGGTGTATTGAAAAGGACATTGATTTTTATTAATCCTAGAAACTGGTTACTAAAGCATAATGATGCCCTTGTCTCCTGAACATGAATGCCCATTCCACAGAGAGCAACCTACTTACCTGGAAGGCAGTGTCTCTTCTCAGAAACTTCAAGTTTAAGAAATGAAACAGCTTTTATTTTCTTTTGGTTCATGTGTTAGTATTAAAAAATAAGATAAAACATTTTCTCCCACTTAACTGAAGTAGTCTGTCCCTCTCTTGAGTAGGACAGTCATCTTAGAGAAGGGATTTGGTGTTGGTGTTGAAGAAAGTTCATCAGTGGCTTGGCTATGAAATAAGAGATGAAGAGTTACAAAAGCTTGTGTAGAAAGACATATAGAAGAAAGCAGGAGAAACTTGGATAAAGGAAACAAAGGAAGTAATATTATTTTAAAAGCATAGTCATGTAAAATGTAACTCTAGGAGGAAACTGAGTAAGAAATGAAAATTCTCTGTACTGTGTTTGCAAATACTTATGAATCAAATTATTTCAAAATAAAAAGTTAACACAAAATTTTAAAAATGAAGAGAAATGAGGAAATAGAGATGGAGAAATAAACTGTCTTAAGACAAATGTCATGTAATTTGGACATGCTAAAGGAAGCTATTCGTTATTCAACACTTTTTGAGCACTTTTTTCTGTAGCAGTCATTTTTCTCAATGTCGAGGATACTGTAGTGCACAAGACAAAGTTCCAGTTCTTATGGAGTTTACATTTCAGGGCAGATATATAATAAGCAAATAATAGATGGATAATATTTCAGATGGTGGTAATTGCTTAGGAGAAAAATAAAGCAGGATAAAGGGGCAGAGTGAGATAGTCAAGTGCTATTCCAAAGGTGTTCAAGGAAGGCTCTCTGATAAGGTAACATTTGGTCAGAATAAAGGGAGAGGACTGAGCCACCTGCATATCTGAGAAGAGAGCATTCAAGACAGGCATTACAGCAGGTGGAAAGGCCCTGAGGTGGGAGCATGTCCAACAAGCAGCAAAGAGGTCAATATGTCGTGAGAATAGTGAAGATGGAGTAATAGAGGATGAGTTCAGAGATGTGGGGTGAGTATAGGAAGCCTGATAGGCCTTGTAGTGAAATGGGAGCTGTTGGAGGGTTTTGAGCAGAGCAGTGATTTATATTTTTATAAATAATCTGACTTACATTTTAAAGGCATTTAAAAATTAGAACTTTATTTTGTAGACCAGTTTTAGGATCACAGACAAATTGAGGGGAAAGTACGGAGATTTTCTGTATACCTCCTGCCTCCATATATGCACAGTTTTGCCCATTATCAACATACTCCCCAGAGTTGAACAGTTGATACATCAAAATCACCCAAATCACGACTAAACTAATTCAGGCGAGTAATACTGAGGCTTAGACTACAGCTTCAGTGGTAGAGATAGTGAAAGTAATCAGATTCAGGACATAGTTTGAAAGTAAAGGTTTGATTGAGTGGCCATTTACCAATATGGAAAGGATGGTGGAGCAGTTGGATCTATCTTTTGGGCAAGTTAAATTTGAGATGCCTGATAAAAAGCTAAATAGTGGTTCCAAGAAGACAAGGGTCTGTACTTTAGGGCCAGATTGGGATTTAGACATAAAATTTAGAAGTCATAGCATGGAGATGGCATTCAAAGTGAAGGGGCTAGATGAGATCACCAAGGAAATGAGTGTAAATAGAGAAGGCAGGTGGCTCTAGAACTGAGCCTTGAGCAGTCATGATGTTTTAAGGTGAAGAGGATAAAGAAGAGACTAAGGAGCAAACTGGAAGATAGGAGGAGACCTAAGAGAGATTCTAGAAGGCCCAAGAGAGTAGGAAGCGGGGGATGGGGGGAGACTGTTTTGCCCAGCTGGCATGGCTCAGTGGTTGCGCATTGACCTGTGAACCAGGAGGTCGAGGTTCGATTCTTAGTCAGGGCACATGCCTGGGTTGTGGGCACAAACCCCAGTGTGGGGCATGCAGGAAGCAGCCAATAACCTTTGGTTTTGTTGTTTGTTTGAGATTGGAGCTATACTATATTTGTGTGCTGATAGGAATGATCTAGAAAGCAGAGACATTTTCTCAAAATAGGTAGATTAGTTAGATTTAACCCAGGTTGAAGTCTCTGAAGTAGGAATGAGGAGGATTTTAGCTGCATCATTGCAGATTGATTTAAAGGGAAAGAAGTTGAGAGAGGAACTATCTATAACATCCCTATGATTTCTTGGTCATAACCTTATCTGGGTCCTATTAATAAAAGAGAATGAATGTAGGAGAGTAAAGATAAAGAAACAAAGTTCAGCAAATTTCAGAGAAGAGGTCAAGAAACAATCTGAAGTGAATTTGTGAGATATAAAAAAAAAAGCATGGTTGACCAGAAAGGCTGACCTGGGAAATTTTGTTTATATATGTGTAGAAGTCAAGTAAATTCTTTGTTTGGGTTTGGGTTTTATGAGTTATTTATTTTGGGTTAGTGTAAAGAAATTCAGACAGTATAGAAGTACATAGGATAAAAAAAGGAACGTACACACACATAATTTTTCATATGCTACTCTCTAGGGGAAACCATAGTTAACAATTTGATGCATATCCCTACATATGTTTATATATGGATATACATATATATGTATGTATATATAATTACTTTACAAAAATAGAATCATATCCTATTCATACCATTCTGCAACCTGCTTTTTGTACTAACAATATACATTTTGTATTTTTCCATCACAATAAAAATAACTCTACCTCCTTCTTTATTAAAAATATGAATAGGTAATACATGAACATGATATACTATATAATAAGGACAATAGGATATATATAGAATCTCCCTCCAATCTTCCAGCTTCTCCCCAGAGGGAGCCACTATTACCAGTTCCTTAAACATCCTTCCACAGCTAGGCAATGTATAAACATAGATGTTTGTATTTATGTAAATGGTAGCTTACCATACATGTTCTAGATCTCACTTTTTAAATTTTAACTATATATCTTAGATCATTCCATATAGAGCTGTCTCATTCTTCTAAATGGCAACATTATGTTCTATTATACCTTTATTTAATCAAATCTTACAGCTGTATATTTCTAACTTTTCACAATTAGCTGAATGCAACCATACAGAGTAACAATTTAAAATTTCTTCAGAAAAAGGAAAATAGGGAACTAAAATATAGAAAGAAGACCAAATGAAGGCATTTTAGATGGTAAAGAAGTATGGATTAAGACTAAGTTTGGGGCCTTGTCTGTTAGCATTAGAATAAGTTATTGAGCCCTGGCTGGGTGGCTCAGATGGTTGGAGCATCACCCCGGGCACCAAATGATTGCAGGTTTGATTCACTGTCAGGGCACATACCTAGGCTGTGGGTTTGATCCCTAGTGGGGCTGCATATGGGAGGCAACTCTCTCTCTCTCTCAATCTCATAAAAAATAAAAAAACATATTTTCCAGTAAGGATAATAAATAAATAAATAACAATTTGAAATTCTAAGTGCTGATATTCTTATTTTTAAAAAGAAATTAATTCTTTTTATTACTTTCAAAGTTATGAACAATGAAGAGCCAGCCCCTCTCTGTTTTCAGTACCTAAACCCTCTTAACAATCTTGATGAAACGTTTTCTGAGACCAATTATTGAAAGTCTAGAAAGCCGTTGTTTGGTTCATGAAAATGTCTGTTTAAGAAATCATTCTCCTCCATTTGGTGTTTGGCAATGGCTGGTTGCACAGGTACTCTGAATAAATTCATGTCGCTGGAATGATAAATCTATTAGGAAACTCCACGGGGAAGGGGGTGAAGTTTTCCCCTCTATGTACACAATACATTATTAGTTGAATTGGCTTACAGGGGTCCTCAAACTTTTTAAACAGGGGGCCAGTTCACTGTCCCTCAGACCATTGGAGGGCCGGACTATAGTTTTTTTAAAAAAAAAACTATGAACAAGTTCTTATGTGCACTGTGGGCCCGGGACGAGTCAGCTGCTAAGCAGGACAGGCAGCCGCACCCGGCGGGCTGGATAAATGTCCTCGGCGGGCCGCATGTGGCCCACGGGCCGTAGTTTGAGGACCCCTGGTAGAAAGATGATATTTTGTGGTGGCTGGAGTCTTAAGGTGGGGTTCCCGTGTCAATTATGTGACCTCTAGGTGCATGATGTTTCATTATTCAATTCCTTTTGCTTCAATTTCCCATTAGAAAGACAAGAGACACATTTGTGTCTGATGCCTCTGCCTCTTCCAAAGCCATACTGAGAGAAGCAGAAGTGAGAATCCGTGCCTGGCAGAGAGTACAGGAAGGTACTGTCTGTGTAACCATGTTAGTGTAACTCTGGCCAGGTGATGCCTCGCAGTGAGGCAGAGAGGTCTGTGTATCAGAATAACTGGGAAGATTTTTCAAACTACTTGCCTTGCTCCTTCTTTCCATCACCAGCTGAGAATCATGACTAAAGAAAACTTTGGTGGCTGGTGCCATCAAGTAAGGGACATAAGTGTTGAGTTCTAAATACTGGGAGATTTACACCAAGGTGATTAAAGTTAAGGGCTTTGGTTTCAGGGAGATCTGGGTTTAAATGTTGGCTCCATCCCCTTATTAACTAAATATATGATCTTATATAACTTACTCCACCTTTTGAAGCCTCAGTTTCCTCACCTGTAAAGCACCTGCCCTTAAGGTTGCTCTGTGTCTGCCACTTAGTGTTCAATAGTGTTGCCTTTGGTTCGTTGGTAACCCTGACCTTAATGATCCATTCTGAACCATGGATTTAAGGCAATATTTGTCATCCTATGAATTTACCAATTATTTCTCTCCTAAATGATTAATAAATGTAGAATCCTTGTGAATATAGTATATGCTTAAATATAGATTTTTAAGACTAAATACCACAAAGATTACCCTTAAAAAAGCCCTTAATTTTATGGATGGGGAAACTGAGGCTCAGAAAGACAAGAGATTTACTCAAAGTTGCAGGGCAGATAAAGTCCATATAAAGAATGTTGTTCCTAGTATGTACAAGGATCAGCACTGGAGCCATATCTTCTGTCTCCAATTCAGCACATTTTAGTTCTTGCCTCTCAAACCACACAGTTAATAAAAGTAAATATACTTCTGCCCTAGCTGGTTTGGCTCAGTGGATAGGGCCTCAGCCTGCTGACTGAGGGGTCCTAGGTTCGATTCTGGTCAAGGGCACATGCCTGGGTTGTGGGCCCAATTCCGATCCCCAGTAGGGGGCGTGCAGGAGACAGCCAATGATTCTCTCATCATTGATGTTTCTATCTCTTTCCCTCTCCTTCCTCTCTGAAATCAATAAAAATATATTTAATAATAATAATAAAAGTAAATATACTTCCTTTAAAAAGTCCATATAAAGAATGTTGTTTCCTTTCTATGGCAAAATCAATGACATCATCACAGAAGACAAGAAAAATCCTGTGAGATGGCCCTCATCCAGCTAATAAAATAATTGGCACAGAAAGGGATAGAAAACATCCCCTATCATGGCAGAGAAGGCAACCAAAGACACAGGGACGGTGCCTGACAGCCTAGATTTTAGTGCCCTGATAGAGACCCACACAGTGAGGGAAAAGGTGGTGAATTTCATATTCCTTACTGTGTCCCAAATCCGTTTCCCCAGACTGGTCCTGAGTTTTAAGCATCTATGCCTCCCTTAAGGATTCACAGAATTTCCAAAAGCTCCATGTATTTTTACACAGCTACTCCCTGGAATTCTTGACTCCTGACCATGTAACTAGTACAAACATTCGTGTATCTGCAGTGGACTGATATTGCCATTCCCCTGCCCTGGTGAACATGGATGTGCCCGGGCCCACATGGAATTCAGGAAGCAGAATGAGGGTGGTGACTAACACCATGAAACCTTACCCTCAAGTCAGCAAATGAAGGCTAGAGCTGTGCCTCTAAAAACAGGACCCAAGGATCTTCTGGGCTCCCACTACAGGGCAGGGCACCGACCCTGATTGAAGAGCTGGACTATGGGTCTGATTCACAGGACCAAGTGGAGTGGAGGGGAGGTCACAGAACTGGAAGCACACCCAGTCCAGTTCTGGACACCTGCCCGTCTGCCCACGAATGACCACTGTGGAATCGAAGGCACGCGGACTGCCCCAAAAACTCAGCCTGAAGTCTCCATGCAGGGCCCAGCCCAGCAACCACAGCAGTCTCCATTCCAGCCCTGGCTACCATCCGGAAGGCATCTGTTGCCTCCCGCTTGGCCTGCAGCTCTGTGGTCCCAGTATAACCCAGTGGCCATAAATCTCCATCTCTGCTAAATGTCACCCTACTTCTAACTCTAACTGACTGCAACTTGCCCTTTGGGAAAACAGCTTTACTCCTGAGTGCTCTCCACTAAATGAGTGCCACCTTGTCTCTTTCCTCCACATCATCATTATAATTAATAAGCAACAATATCATCCCTGGTGGTTATGTTATTATTAGGTGTTAACTGGCCTTAGCATCATTATCTCATTAAGCCTTTCCACCTAAATTACTTTATCAGCTTCCCTCCGAAGGGGGTCTGGTCCTGTCTGGCTGAAAGGATTCCCCTACATGAACATACGAACACACAAGAATAATCACAGGCATTTAGACCCATTCCAGACATTAATCATTTTGAAAAATCAATCTTATTTCTACTACTAGGAATATATATGTTACATTGCTATCAATCCTCTTTTCCAAGTGCTTAAAGCAATACTCAGAAGCTTTTTAACTCACTCATTTTTATGAGGAAAAAATGTTGAGGGAATACATCCTAAAATATTTACTACAGTTAAAACTCCCACCACACACCTCCCCCCCACCCCCAATCACTGCCCACATTTCCATTTGGATAAATTTTCTCCAGTTCTTTCAGTAAGAGGCTGAATTTCAACATTTTCATAGAAAAGGCTATGAACAGATTTGCTTGTTTAGTCCCCACTTCAGTGGTTCTAGATGCAATCTCTTCTTCAACTCCCCCCGATAATGCGTATTAGCTTTCTTTCCTTTTATAGTGTTCATTTTATAATTTTGTAAAAGGGAGAGGAGGACAGTTTTATTTACAGATGAATGGAAAATATAGACTAATGCATTTCTCTAAAAATGCTTTCCTTTCTGAGGACTTACTGCTTCCTCTGTTGTCCTCACAATTTCATGTTGACCATGAACTCTTTTCATCTTGCCTTCCTTTATTTCTAGGTTGTACACGTTTCCAAAGGTTAGGAGACATTCTACCAGGAGTTCAGACTTGCCTTTTGCAGGCATTAGTCACGTTTTGCTTTCCATCCCCATTACCTCCCTGTTTCCTAGCCTTAATCATCGTCCATGTAATTCATCATTCATCCTCACTTTCCCTAGTAATTTCCTATTTTTAAATGTCTTATTATCTCATATTCCTCATTACACTCATTATCCTTCCAGCTCTGTTGTTCATTTAATTTTCTCACAAATTGTGTAGTCTTATTTGGTTTGTGGCATTCATTCCCTCTTTCTTGCTCCCCCACTCATGAGTCATCTCTCTCCCCTCTTCTCCCTCTTTCAAAGTTCCAAGTTCTTTTTTTTTTTTTTCTGAAGGTGCTGGTCATGATTTGAAATGGTGATGAATCTTAATGTCCCCAGACTCTCTTCCTATTTATTTACTTAGTTTTTTAACTTTATTTTTATTGTTGACACTATTTGCCCACCTCCATCCAGCCCCCACACCCCGTTCCCTCTGGGCATGATCACACTGTTGTCTGTGTCTGTGTCAGGCATATATGTTCTTTAGCTAACCCCTTCACTTTCTTTCATCCAGTGTCCCTCTCCTCCTCTTTGACAACTATCAGTTAATTTTTAATACCAATTTTCATTCCAAGGGGGAAATCATCATTCTCAAGTCTTCCCACAGAGGCAATCAAATATACTAGGTCTTTTTCTAGTTAACTGGGGATACAAATCTCAAGTGAAAGATTGTACAGTTGGATGGTGTACATCTGAAAAGCACTGACCATTCTTGGTTCCTTTAGCAACTGAACCATGGCCAAAAACACATAGTAATGTCCTATGAATTTATGTCATTTGAACCTTTTCTCTCAGAGATTGAAAGTAAATCCCTAAATGCAAATCCTGCTGCCATCAAACTTTCTGGCAATGCTCAGCCTCTTTTCCTAGAAGAGCATAATTGTTGTTTTTTTTAATGTTTGTGTTTTGTTTTTGAAACTTCATGGGCTTCAGGACCTTCTTTCTTTTCTTTTGCTCTTTCTTTCCTCCTCCTGAAATCTCAGGATAATTGATTTTAGCAACTCTAGAGACATTCACACTTCCCTTTATTTTGTCTACATTAAGATCCTTCCTCATCTCATCTATTTCCAATGATACCTTCCTAGTTCAATTGATAGGGACCAATTCCCATCTTTGCACAGTCTCACCTTTGTATTCTCCCTCGCTTGCCCACCATCGCTTTTACTTCTCTCTCTCTCTCTCTCTCTCTCTCTCTCTCTCTCTCTCTCTCTTTCTGGCCCTGACCGAGTTCAACAGTTTGTGCGGCTGCTGCAATTCTCCCAGCCTGTCTCCCAGGTCAAGAGGGTGGCCTTCTTGTTCCCACAATGCTCTTCATTGTGGGCAAAGGAAATGTTGGCATCATGGTGCTGTCAAAGGAAAAGCATCATGATCACTGACTTTATTAGTGATGACACCAAGGCAATGGAAGTAAACACGTTGACCCAGGGACAGCTCATTACTACACCGTGCTTAAAGGAAAAATTGGGGTAATTTCTCAAACTTGAACTAGCTGCCTATTGTCTTTCTCTGGAGTTCTGTGTTCACTTTTCAAAGCTTATTGATTTTCCTATTCCATCATAGGTATATGATGTCTTACACCAGAAAAAGGTTAGTAAATTTTAACCACTAAAACCTAACATTTCATTTCCATATGATTATGACTGTACTCTCATTCTAAGCTAGCCAAAGTTTTACATTGCTTGTGCAGGAAAGCCCACTATGTTTCTTTGAAAAGAATCAGGTTCCTCTGTGTTAATCCTTTCATATGGGACCCTTTTTTCTACAATTTTTTTTCTAAAATATGACCCTTTTCCCCCTCACTATTATAATTCACACACAATTTCTCTGGAGGGTATGATATAGTCTAATTTTCTTCATTATTCAATTTGGATCCTGTTAAGTGAGACAGGCATTCATGATAAGAAAGAACATTTAAATTTTGTCTAATAAGTTCATTAGTATTCAGAAAGCTTTGCGTCCCTCATATTTAATAAACCTTTCCATTACAGAGTAAGAAATGCTGCAAAATAGTCAAACAAATTAGCAGTGGGGCCACCAAGAGAGCACATCCATCCCTGATTCAGAGATGTCTCCGTTTATCAGTTTTCTGTCAATCAGTAAAACAAGAAAGATGAAACATGCAATTATATACAAGGAGACAGGACTCCTAATTCTTTCACCCGAGCTGAAGCAGAAGAGTTTTAATTGCTTTGAAAATGAGATTTTTGTTTTCTCTCAAGGGGGATGAAGAAAAAAATGTAAATCGCCTTAGAGTCGATGGCTGGAGCTGCAGGACTTGACTATGCAAAGCAGAGGTGGGAAGGCCAGTCCATCATCTGTCCTCTCTGTCTTCACAATGGCCAATGGCCAGATATTTGGAAATACGAGATGGTTGACAACGTTCCCTTTTCTGCTGCAGCTCCTTCAGCACATAAGAAAAAAAAAGTTCCCTTTTCATTACAATGTTTAGAGTCATATAGATTTACTGATACTGCTTCTGCTTAATGGGGGTAACACTGCACTAAGGTATTTGAATATGCTGTCAATTATTATGGGGTCGATTTTTCATTTATTTGAGTTACTAGGCCCTTTGTTTCTCTCCTAAGTCCTGGCAGCCATCCAATCTTGTGAACTTTACACTATTTTTAGCATATTTACAAGAAGGGAAGTAAGGACAAGGAGAAGAGATGAAGCACTAATCAATCCATTTATTAATGTAGCACATGTGCAAAGAATGAAAGCAAAAGAGAAAATTAAAGCTCTTGGCTATGGAGAATTATAGGCATTAACCAGAGGTGTCCATACATTCCTTGACCTCAAATGGGAAGTGAAATTGAGAGTCAAAAGTAATTAATTCCACCATTTAAGCCAGACATTGAAGTCTCTAAAACTATTTCCCAGGGTAAAATTCTCAAACCAAACAGTTTGTGTCAACAATTCTAAACAAGAAGTTTCAGAGATTTATTTTTCTATAAACTTGCTGCACTTAGAGATATATGTCAAATAGAATTGTTAACGATGGAAGAAACAAAGATGAGAAGTCATTTACATGAGATTCACATTGGGGTAAGAATTGATAGCAATATCTTTTTGTCTGATTACTGTTGGGTTTTTGTTTTTTCTTTTTTCTTTTTAAAGAGGCCACCAGCCATAATGGATACATGAAGCACAATGTATATGAAAGATGTTTATTTATTGAGAGGGTTGTTGTTTTTTAAGTTTAGGAAGTAGTCACCTAGATTCTCCCCACCTGGCCAGAAATAGGTTGCAGGAGATGGGATAGACAGTAGCCATCACTGTATGGAAGACTGTCCCTCCACAGATGTATCCCAAGAAGTAAAAGACTGTCTCTTTCTTTTATCTGGACATATATCTCTTCATAGTGACCCTGGGCCTAAGGCACCTCAAAATAGTTTGTGTGGAATGCGTGGTATAGTTTGCATGGAATAGTTTGTGGGGCATCCGTCTGTAGCTCATTACCCTGAGAGTACCACCAGCATAGGAGAGGGGACAAGATCCTTCTTCTTTTCACTTTGGGACATGGCTGATTCTCACCAAAAGGAGGGGGCCAGCAAGTGAAAAGAAGAAGGATCTTGTCCCCTCTCCTATGAAAGCTTCTGGAGTATAGAAAAATGTCAGGTTTACCTTGGATCTGCAAACCTTTCATACACCTGGTACAGAGCACATGGTATATGCTTAGTAGAAATGTGATGAAGGAAAGGGGAGGAAGAAAGGCAAGGGGAGAAGAAAGGATGAAGGAGGGAATGAAGCCACTATGGGCTCTAAAGCGTATGTTTTAGAACCTTCTCAACACCAAAGGGGAAAGGCAGAGTCGTTATATCCTACAAGGTTGATAAACAGCCCTAAAAAAAAAAAAAAAAAAAAGCCAGTCAAGTGCAGATCTACTTGACCTGGCACCTTAGGAACAGGAGTTAGAAACAATTGGCAACCTCCAATTGTCCAGTAGTCTGGGGCCTGGGGTTAACATTTTTAGAGCTAGAAGGGGTCTTGAAAAATTACTGTTATGAATCGTAATGTAAATATCTGTGTTTTCCGATGGTCTTGGGCGACCCACAGGTTGAGAACCGCTAGCAGGGTCGCCTAAGACCATCGGAAAACACAGATATTTACATTACGATTCATTAACAGTAGCAAAATTACAGTTATGAAGTAGCAACGAAAATAATTTTATGGTTGGGGGTCACCACAACATGAGGAACTATATTAAAGGGTTGCAGCATTAGAAAGGTTGAGAACTACTGCTCTAAGTGGAATGTGATGTGACTTGCCCACAATCACATAGCTTGTATTAGAATAAAGACTAAAACCTGAGTCTCAACTTTTCCAGCCCAACATTTCTCTGCAGTTTTCCTACATAAAACATAATAGCTGGTCTCTGAATTCTGTCCCTTCTTATTTCCCTCCCCAGGAGCGTTTTCCTAACCTGAGCCTCTTCCTCTGACACCATGAGACTTTATACTGCTTGCTAGGGAAACAGTCCATGCTGGTTCACAGAGCATTACTAGAATGCAGCTTATATGTCTTATAATAGCATGGTCACTGTGCATGACTAATTGGAATCCGGGTCTCAAAAATATATTTCTGGCCACTTGTTTGCTGTGGCCACTGCTCTTCACATTTAAGAGAAAGCAAAAATGTAAGTTTCATGAGGTAGGAACCATGTCTATCTTGCTCCTAGGTCTCCACAGTGTCCAGCTGGTATTTAACTATTTGCTGAATTATTGAACATAACTACCAGTTTCATAGTTCATGATTCCAAGAACATTCCTTGATGTTCTCATTTACAAATAGCCAGCAATATCACTCTTAAGCCAAATTCCACCTGGTGTCTCCAATGATCTAATTAACTCAACACAGGGTCTGATCTCTCAGCCCTTCGGCAAAGAGTTCAAGCTTCATTTGACTTGATCTTCTCTGTTAACAACCCTCAATCCCAAGTGAATGAAAAGGCATTAAGGGCTAACATCCTGGAAGTGAAAGATAGGAAGTTTATGACTCTTCATTTTCAAATTCTGAAGTGCAGAACAGAGACATGTAGGCTAACAAATTGGGCTCCTTCAAACCACTGCTTCATGGGTCTTTGCTAGAGGACCAGCTGAGCTCTGCATGGGGGAGAACCAAGTAGAAGGACCACTAGGGTAGTCTGCCTACCCACCATGGTTACAAACAACCCAGCTGGGGCTCCCCATTTTTATATCCCAGTAGGAAAAACAGGAACCCTGCAGTAAAGCATCCCCACTCTCCTCCATATTCTTATTACTCCCTACTTCCCACCCCTAAGGAATTTGTCAAACCATTCCTTCCAGCCTTATACAGAATTGTCCCTAAAAGAAGTGCTGGTATTATTTCCATCTCTTCATATTTCCATGGATGTGTTAGCACACTGTAGACATTTCAGTGCCCTTATCAGTTAGTCCTCCAAGCAGTTGTCCAGCTGTCTTTAATCTGACCCCATTGGCAGCCATTACTTGAATGAAGAAGGCAATTGAGTTAGAAACTGCAGTTGCTGTTCCTCTTTTCTCAGGGGTAGGTAGCCCATCCCTGAGGTCTTCTTGCCGATGGTGTCCAGGGGCCAGGTTTCAAGAAGCTCAGTGGCAGCCGTGCGAAGCAATATAGGAAAAGGCCATGCTCCTCCAAAGGAGTGGGTTTTCTTTCTGTCTCAGCAACTGTAAAATTATAAATCAAAGATTATAAAGTTAAGCCATGGCTCAAGTGAGGATCTTGGTAAATACGCGGCTTAAAGAAAACCCGATGACGGATTCATTGGCATCTACATGAAGTCTGTGGTTTTTCCAGACAATGCAGCAGAGACATGGGAACACAGAAAGCATGCCTGAGGATTCTCCACTCCTGCATTTGCTTTGCTGTCCCAAAGAAAGAGAAAAAACGTGTAATTGTAATTGCATACAAGTAAATCTGCATGCAGAAAAGATGTAGAATGAGTGGGCCAGGGAGAAAAGGAAAGACCATCCCAAAACAGCCTCTGCTTTTCTCACAGGGCTGACCTGAGTGGGACTGTGATTTTTTGACCTGAGTGGGAGCTAAGTAAACAATTATATTTGGAGATAAACATGGATTTAAGATCCTATGAAAAGTTAAAAGCACAGTGACCCATGCCTTACCCAGGTCCTGGGCGACCAAATGACTGTTTCCTAAAGTCATTAACAAAATAACACAGATGGTCCAGATGAAGCATCACTAGTTTAGGGCATTTATGCCAAAAGCACCATGGGAAATGTGTTATAGCACCATTGCCAAGGTGCCGGGCAAAACCACCAAATCAGTGACTGGCCTCCACCCCCTTCCTTGATGTGCCCTTTGTCCCTTCCTCAGGCTCCAGGAACCCAGTGTACATGTGTTGTTATCCACATGCTCAAGTTTCTTTAATAGCTAGATTTACTCAAATCCTAGAGTATTAACAGTTGGTGGCTTTAACATGCCCATGGGATATTTGCAATTTAAAAACGGAGCTCATATACATGAAACTCTTAACTACTGGAATAT
Source organism: Plecotus auritus (assembly GCF_963455305.1). Taxonomy (NCBI): domain Eukaryota; kingdom Metazoa; phylum Chordata; class Mammalia; order Chiroptera; family Vespertilionidae; genus Plecotus; species Plecotus auritus. The sequence goes on from NC_137775.1 coordinate 167,052,719, forward strand.
GGGGAGAAGTGAGAGGAGGGGTCAAGCAAGCAAGGAAAGAGGAGGGGCTTCCCAGCCTTGTTTAATCTAACCACCAGTCCACACCAACTACCAAACCTCCAAACAGTGGGCTTCAGCAACTTTGCCTCCAATGACATTACACAACTGATAACCTGGGACTGAGATAGTAGTTGTATCCTCAGAGCACCCAAAAAGGAGGATCCTTTACATGTGAGCCTGCAGAAAAGGCACCTACAGATATCAGTGATCTTGTCTGCATTCCAGGTATCTAACCCTGTTCCAAATCCCTCACTTTACAAAGAAACAAACTGAAAAGCAAGTGGCTTACCTAGTGTCACACACAAACCCATGGACCGACTAAAATGTAGGGCCAAGACTGAGCCTAGGTCTCCCAAATCCCAGTCCACAGCCCTGCCCAAGTAAGTCCCCATGAGCACAACACATTGTCTTTGCTCCAGACACAGACAGGAAGATCATGTTCTTCAAACTCTAGAGCGGTATTTGGGTAGTATCTGAGTAGTAATTTCCATTTCTAGACAACAATCTGGTTCAGTGGGTCTAAGAGCAGTATTTGGGTAGTATGAGTAGCGATTTCCCCTTCCTGGACTACAGTCTGGCTCATTAAGTCCAGGGAGACACAGGAATGTTAGCTCATTCCCTGAGGGATTCTGATCAGTGAGTGTAGGAACCACCCCTATGTGCTTCACTTGTTGCTCCTCTACCTCTGAACACCATGCAGGCAGTTAGAAAGTCCCCCTGAGGGACTGCTGGGGACATCTACTGGAGCCTAAAGATCAAAAGGCTGTGACCATTGGTGCACAAGTCAGAGCCCTGAAGGCAAACCAGAGCCTCAAAGAATGATTAAAATGCACAAGAAAGATCTCCTCTTAGGCCCTGTTGACCTTAATGACTTTGTGGCTAGCAATATCTCAGCAATATCCTCCAGGTTCCTGTATAATCAATCTTCCAACACAGTGCTGAGCTCCTATTTTGAGTAAGACTGTACCCAGGGCTGAGATGGACAAATCAAAGTAAGACCTGATTGTAAACAATCTATTAGGAAGATCAGACATGTATACTTAAGAAAAGTATCAACATGACAGAGCAGTGTCCTTGAAGTTGGAACACAACACCACAGCTCAGTGTCATACAAGCATGTCCCATGCAATTAAATGATTTCCATACCCATTGCCTGGCAGAATCTTGTAGCAGATCCTACCACCCTGAGATGCTGATTCAGTGAGCCTGAGGAAGAGCTCAGAACCTGTATTTTTAATCAACTCCAGGTGAATCCACAAATCAACTTTTAAGATTCTTACAGTATTTTTTAAGACTGAGCTGAGAAAAATCTACAGGAATTAGGATGTTGTATTGTATATTCATGGTTTGCAGCCCCTCAGCATTCCCGGCTACTCAACTTGGCCCCTGAAACTCATGTCTGTTTGGTTTTGTTCCTCTGAGGTCAATCTTGGCTGATGCTAGCTTCCTACTTTTTATTTCCTAATTAGGGCCTCCTTCATCTTCCCAGTTGGAATTTGTTTTCTGGAAAAGGGTACAGCTTTATTCTTCAGGGAAACACATAGGCTAAAGCCCATGTACAGCTATCTATTGTATAATTCTATTTATATAAAATGTCTAGAATAGGCAAATCCATAGAAACAGAAAGCAGATTAGCGGTTGCCAAGGGCTGGAGGGTAGATCTGAGAGATGACAGCTAAAGAGTCTTTTGGAGGAATGACAGAAACGTTCTGGAATTAGATAGTTGTGATGATTGCACAACTTTGTGAATATGTTAAAAACCACTGGATTGTACATTCTAAGAGGGTGAATTTCATGGTATGTGAGTTATATCTCAATTTTTGAAAAGCCTATATTGATGTGCAAGCACCACATAGCACATACAGGTGGGTGACCTGGCTCTGAGTTCTCAACAGAGGCAAAATTTTGCCAGGACAGCTGGTGACAATAATAGCTACCATTTACTGCCTATTTACTATGTGGCAGACACCCGTGATACACACAGTACATGGTTATCTCAGATAATACATCATAACCAAAGATGCAGATACTAGTGTTTAAGTGTTATCATTAATAATTTTATAGATGGTAAAATGGAAGCATAGTGAGATTAAATAACTTGACCAGGCTCAGAGCTAGTAAGTGGCAAAATTGAAAGCTAGAGAGGTGTGGTTAAATAGGTGCCTAAAGACTCTGCCCAAAACCATGCCCTTCATGGATCTGATATTCCCACCATTAGATTTGGCAGAAATATAACAATAATAATAGTGGTAACAATGTAGCTAAGATTTATTTAATGTTTTCTATGTTCCCATCCCTTTACTAAATTCTCTACTAAGACCATCTCATAAAAACTCTGTGAGGTACACACTATTGTCACTTCCAACTTACAAAGATGAAAAGTGAGACAGAGAGAGTGCTTAAATAACTTGCCCAAAGCTACATTGCTAGTAAGTGATGGGGTCAGGATTTGAACACAGACCCTTAGTGTTAAGCCACTTTGTCAGAGATCCAAACTCAGACACCTACAGGGGCCAGAAGTATGAAAGAGTGAAGTGGGGCCCGTATATTTCTTAAAATGCAAAATAGCAGTTCCCTTATTTTCTTTATCTATGAGATGGGGTATAATTTTCTCTTAATACTATAAGGCAAACAAAGCACGAGAGCAATGATAAAGAGCAAATGACACTTTGCTTCAATGTTGGGGATACAAAAGGTGTGGCAGAAACTGTGGCAAATTGGAGAAGAGCCCACTTCATCTAAAGGAGCAGCCACCATTCAATGCCAACTCTCTGTTGTCAAGTGGGGACATGGTGCGGTATTGCCATATTTTCTAAGAGAAACTAGAAAAACAGATCATTTTTACATGAAGTCTTTTGGTTTTTAAAAAATGGCAAAGAATTCTACAAACTAGATTGGGCCTATAGAAGTCACTCTCGACCTCTGTATATAGTAAACACCTCCCCAAGCAGTTCTATGTGACTGGAATTTAGGACTGGGGTAAGAACATGACAGTGAGTCTGGAATGATGAGGAAGATACTTGTTGCACTAAAGAAGGCAAATGTTATTCTACAAGCCAGGGAAAGCAGAAGCTCTGTTATTTTGTTTTAAGAACAGGAAGGTGCTCTGGCCAGGTAGCTCAGTTGGTTGGAATATCGTCCCATACACCAAAAGGTTGGGGATCTGGTTCCCAGTCAGGAAGCTTGTGGGAGGCAACTGGTCGAGGTTTCTCTCATACCAATCTCTCTCTCCCTCTCTCTTCCTCTCTCCCTCTCCCCCTCTCTTTTCCTCTTTCTCTCTCAAAATCAATAAAAACATACCCTTGGGTGAGAATTTTTTAAAAAAGAAGAGGAAGGCATCAGAAAGACATCTCTGAGAACGCTATGAAGTGTGGAATAGATGGGAGAGAGAACTGAGGCAGTGAGAAGTGGGAGGTCATTGCAATAGTCAACCCTACACAAGGCAGTGGCCATGGAGGGAAGAGAATAGACTTAAATCAACTAGTAGCAAAGACCTTCCTTCATAAATAATAGATTTGCTTTTATCAAAAGAGTGTATAGATACGCTGTATTATATACCCATAACATCACTTGATAAAGAAAGACCATTATCATGAAGAGGGAGACATCAGCAAACGTGAGAAGAAAGCCTTGAGAGAAATAAGAGAGGAGTTTCTGGATAAAACTTGTTTGTGGTTGGGTTTGCCATATAAAAAGGAAAGAAAATGTTCATGGCTGGGGAGGAAACAACTTGAAAATTGCCTAAGAAAACAAAAAGTAAATGAGAGAAATAAAAAGAACACATTAAGAAGAGATATAGGAGACCAGCAGGGGAAAAATAATTAGGCAATGAAGAGCAGTGAAGGTCCCTAACGTCCAGATTTAATGCAGATGAGAGAAATCCGTGAAGGCATTTTCAAAGGATGTCATAATGAAGGCACCAAGGAGATGGCTTTAACAGAGACAGAACTCAAGAATAGAGACCACAATAGACATATTTATAAGGAGTAGAAGGAAAAGAGGGCCAAAATATGGGAATGAATTTTAGCTATTAGAAACCAATGGGAATAGATGAGTTTTAGAGATGTCAGAAAGGAAAATATGACATGATTTTGGAATATTCTCAGAGTGAAAGTAAGGTCTAGTCTGTAACAAAATACAAAGTTCCCTCTCCACTAGTGTTTATGAAAGAGCTTTGAGGTTAGCCAAGGATAACACCAGTGTTGCATTCCAAGGGTGTGAAGAGGAGAATACAGTTACCAGAAAAATTCCCAAAGGAAAGGGAGCAAAGATTTTTGTCCTTATCAAGCTTGATTTTAATTGGTTATAACATCGCCCAGCCTGGAATAGAGTGTCCCACAGAACCAACTTCTTCAGATGTAACCTTGTAATGGCCAAGAACATTCTGGGAGAACTGTAGGAGTCACAAAGGCAGAAGGGGGGAAAGGAGGAACCTGTGCCATTCTCAATCCAGGGATAAAGAGGACCAACAACAGTAACAAAAGATCTTATTTATTTTTTTTTATTATTTTTTGTTTTCTTTTTTAATTTCTTTATTAAGGTATTACATATGTGTCCTTATCCCCCCATTACCCCCATCCCCCCCATACTATCACACACACACACCCCTGTTTTCTGTGTCCATTGGTTAGGCTTATATGCATGCATACAAGTCCCAAAATATCATATTTTAAAGCATGAAGTTGTACATTAAGGGAGAGGAAATACAAGTAGGGAGGAAGGAGTATTATTGATAGCAACAGGGACAATCATTTAAATGTATGTCATGTAATGCCTGGCAGCTTAATACAGTATTATAAGTTTGATATCAGATAGGCCATGTTACTCCATTTTGCAGAATAAAGTGTGTGGGGGTATGTAAAATAGTTACTTGCTAAAAGTCACATAGATAGTAAGTTTTAGAGCTAAGTCTTAGTGGATTCTCCAGCTTATGCATTTTCCACTATACCACACTGACTACAGGCCATCTTCCACCTGGATTACTGCAAAAGCCTTCCTAAGTGTTAATATCTCTCACCCTTTCCATCCCCCATTTAATATGTAGCTCAAGCAACATTCTGAAATGCAAATTTCACATTAGCACATACCCTGGCATATCACAGGTGTTAAACACATATGTTTTGAAATGAATGAATATATATGATAGGGCAAGGACTGTCACTGGTTACTAAGTGGAACTATACCAGATGCCAAACCCATAAGTGGTCCCAAAGCCCCTATTCTTGGTACCTACAATTTATATCCAGTCCATTGCTATAGATTCTCTTCTTTGATATTCCAAAAAATTCACCAACATTTTATTGAACATATGTTCTATGTGCTTCCTGTGCTCAGAGCTATAAAGAATTCCATGAACAAGATTCAATTCTTGCCCTAAAAAAGCTTATAGTCTAGTGGAGGAGCCTTCATTTTGGCAACATATTGAAACTCACATTCTCTTTAATTCCTTTCAGGACTGAGCTGACAAGCAATCCTAGACAGGTTAAGAATTTGGTAATTGCCAGTTGACTATCACTTATACCTATAGGAGTACACTGGGTCTTGAGAGCTGAGGCCAAATTTTTATCATCCTACTGGTTAACATAGTACCTGGTATATAATAACAGGTTTAAAATGAATGAAAGAATGAATGAATGAACAAGCAAACAAGTCAAGTCTTATAATAAAGCTTTGGAATATGAGTCTGAATCTCAGCAAGAATTCTCCATCACTCTACAGATGAATGACTTGGTAATAAATGCCCTAGGGAAGAACCAGCCCATTAGACACATATTTGCCAGGTTGCAGAGTTAGTGGAGCATGAGGACAGGAAAAAAGGAGAGGCAGGGTAGGATTTTAGATGGTTTTCCAGTGTTGGTCCAGGTTCTTTCATGTGTCCTCAGGTTTAAAGAGGAGTCGCTGTGAGGCAGTCACACCCACATGGAATGTTGAGATGGCTTGTCCTGGCCTCCTACAGCCCCAAACCTGCTCAATGAGGCAGACCATAGAGGTAAGTCAATAGATAAATAGGTGGATGGATCATAGTATTCACCACACATTTTCACAACCTGGTAAGAAAACCCTCTGATGACATGTTATTTAAGGTGTATCTTAAGGCCCGGCCAGCATTGCTCAATGGTTAAGCATTGACCTATCAACTAGGTCACAGTTCAATTCCCAGTTAGGCCATATGTCGGGGTTGCGGGCTCTATCCCTAGTGGGGCGGGGGGCGGTGCAGAAGGCAACTGATCAATCATTCTCTCTCATCATTGATGTTTCTATCTCTCCCTCTCCCTTCCTCTCTGAAATCAAAAATATATTTTTAAAAATAAAATAAAGTGTATCTTATTAATCACCAACATGAGTAAATATCCAACTGAAACAAATATGTTTGTATTTTCTGTACCTTTGAAAATTAGAACCAAAAATATGACCAGAAACAGCTATCTAACAGCATCCTTCATACACACACACACACACACACACACACACACGCACGCACGGAGACACACACACACACACACACACGGAGACACACACACACACACACACACACACACACACACACACGGAGACACACACACATAGTCCTGAAAATTCCCTGCTGCCAACCTGTTAGCTATTTGAATAAACTTTATTTCTGCCACACACATTAGCACCAATTAGTACCTTGTAGTCAGTTACAAAAATCTTTATCAAAGTTAGAGCATTGTATTATTTTGACACCAGACAGTCCTTTGCTTTTGTGTGGAATCACTCTGTTGCCTGAACAGTGTATGATTTTGCTTTTGTGCAGACAATCAGCAGGTCATTAGCGTATCGTTCAAATCGCCCTGAACTCAGGATGGAACCCCAGGGACCTGAAGGCAGAATAGACTGAAGAGAAGATGTGGTGTTGCTGACAGTTACCTCTGATGGCAGTTAAAAAGGTATGATTGCAACCACATGACAGCTTAATGCAACAGATCCCTGATCCATTCACATGACAAATTCTATTTAATGGGATTAGTAATCATTATTAATTTTTAAGTTTTGGTGGAGCACTCCATTACATCCTACTATTAGAATACTGGCAGGATCCTCCATGAACTAACCATGTTCTATCATTATTTTTCTGCCTCTGGTTCTACATATTGGTAGACTTGATATCACCCATAATTTATTCAGATGTGGTTGGGCGGGGGGAGTCCTACTGCATATTTAAAAGGTCCATGAAGAAATTTTTGCATTAGAAAGTGAGAGTGAGATAAACTGAAACAAGGTATGAGCCAGAATTTGCCATTTTTACCCATGGACTTATGCATGTGCACAGACACACACACACACACACACACAGGATGAGGTTTACTTCACTATATCCACATCTGGCAATGATGAGCACATAGTGAAAAGATTTCACATCCCCTCCAGAAAGCCCTTAGGCTATAAGGAAAATCATCCTACATCTAATAAACCCATCTGAGATATATCTCCCATATGGCAAAGCCCTGTTTTGCTTTATTCCAACAAATTGGTCTTTGGATCCCTCTCACAGCTGCTGCTGCTATTGTTTAAGATGGATTGAACCCTGGCATGAGAGATGCTGTGCACAGCCATCAGGACCCCCACATCACTGGGCTGCGCAAGTGCTGTGACGTCACCTGGGAGGAGTACTGAGCACCTGGGGTATTTAAAGACCTGAAACATCATAAACACTCAACAACAGCAAAAAAAAAAAAAAAAAACTTTTAGAAAAAACAGAATATTCTGGGAATAGGTTTCTAAACCAGATTACCACCAAGACAATTGTATGTGAAAATAGGCAAATGAATAAGTAGCTTTTCCTCAGAATACTTTTGCTATTCTCCACCACGGTTGGTTTTAGATTGAGAAACACGAAGTGTGCCAGCAAACTAGCACAGGAGGCACGGAGATAAATGGGCCCCTCCCTGGTGAAGTGCCCCTCCACTGGAGAAATGGGACACCTGGGGTTCTTTCCAAGCAGGCTCTCTACCCTGGCAATAGCAGTTAGAAAGTTTTTATACAAATCCATATACATAATTCAGTCCTGGGAAAGGAAAACATTTGCTCTTCTTACTAGTTTTTCCCAGTTTTATTGAGGTATACTTAACACATAAAATTGTAAATTATTTAAAGTGTACATCATGGCAATTTGATACACATCTATGCTGGGAAAGGATTTCCCCCATTTAGTTCATTAACACATCCATCACCTCACATATTTATCTTTTGTTTTTTGTAGGGTTTTTTTTTTTATGAGAACATTTAAGTTTTACTCTTTCAGCAAATTTCAGTTATACAATACAGTGTTATCAACTATAGTCACCATATTATACATCATATCCTCAGACCCCCCTCCCTATTTACACCACCATCACCACAAATTAAGTTACTTGATTTTTTTTTTCATAATTTACTAGAGGCCTGGAGCACGAAATTTGTGCACAGGGGGTATGTGTGTGTCCCTCAGTCCAGCCTGCACCCTCTCCAATCTGGGACCCCTCGAGAGATGTCCAACATCCCTCTCACAATCCAGGACTGCTGGCTCCCAACCGCTCTCCTGCCTGCCAGCCTGATCACCCCCTAACCACTCTCCTGCCAGCCTGATTGATGCCTAACTGCTCCTCTGCCAGCCCGATTGCCCCAAACTGTCCTCCCCTGCAGGCCTAGTTGCCCCTAACTGCCCTCCTCTGCCGGCCAGGTCACCCCTAACTGCCCTCCCCTGCAGGCCTGACCACCCCCAACTGCCCTCCCTTGCAGGCCTGGTCCCTCCCAACTGCCCTCCCTGCTGGCCTGATCACCCACAACTGCCCTCCCCTACTGGCCATCTTGTGGCAGCCATCTTGTGTCCACATGGGGGCGGCCATCATGTGTGTTGGAGTGATGGTCAATTTGCATATTACCTCTTTATTATATAGGATAGCTTCCTTAAGTTGGAGAATCATCTTTTTTATTTTGCTCTGACTCTATCAGAATTGGAGGATGTTTTCAATATGCTAAAATTAAATAAATAAATAAATGTGAACTAAGTTTATGCTCAATAGAAAAGAAAGCCTATTATAGCAAGCCTATAGTTATAATTCTAACCTCATGTATAAAATATATCACAACTGTCACAAAATGAAATGACCAATATCAGGAGATAATTCCAAATCCTTTTGATCTAACTGGATGGGTCATCACAGGCACGTGGCCAGGATTTTCTCGACACTTTGAGCTGTTCAATATCATTGCTACTCTTGTGGGAGGGTTTTCCTTTCCAATTTTATCAAATTTCATCATATTCCTTTCTGAAATTTAAATAAGATAAGAGGCCTTGCCTGGTCCATATTAACTTGGGACCATTTCTTATTAATTTCGGATTGAGGAATTCACTCTTCCTCCTCCTTTTCATCTTCCTTACTCTACTAGCCTGCTTTCCCTCTGGTTTGTTTTCTTCTAAAATTACCTTTTTCCATGTTTTGAGTATTAATTAAAAGCTCGCTTTTCCTATGCTCTAAGAAAGAAGAATAGCAAAAATATATATATGGATGGATGATAGGATTGAAAGGATGAACAAAGATGAAAAAACAAGAATGTTGAGGCTCCCTCAACCTTTTTTTTTCCAGCTTCTATTTCTGTGGGTGGCCAGAAACTGAAGGGACATTCTAAAGAGACTCAGAGGAAAACAATGCTCAGAGGAAATAATGCTGAAGAGATGCTAAGAGAAGAGACACTGTTAAAGGGAGCAACCCATCTCAATTTTCTTCTTCCTCTAATCTCTTTCTACAACCCATTTGCAGTGGCCTTTACATTCCTGGTGGGACTGAACCTTTTGGAAGCTCAGAATACATAGAAGTCAGGGGGCATGAGGTAAAATTCCACTTACCAAAAAAAAGTACCTTCCCCAGGGCCTCTAGATTCATTGCTCAAGTGCTTTACACTGCACCCCACCCATCCTCCCAGAAAAAAACACACACCACTGGGCCACCCCACACCTGAACTTCTGGTTGAGCCAGTAGAGCACTGGAAGTTTGGAGGCAGGACCAGAAACTCAGCAGAGCCCCAGGCAGTGGCTCAGCCACCACCTCTACAGTACTGGGAATGCACTGTCCCCAAAACAACCTCTGGAAAGTTGGGTAGGAGAAGCAGCTGGGAACGTCAGAGACCATTGGGTTGGCATCAGGGAGGCCTCACCGACCTTCCCACCAGGCTCTAGTCTTGGCTATGTCATAGGATTCAAGAATGTCCTGACCCTGCCTCCCAACTTCCAGTTAAACCAGAAGCTGGACATTCAGGGGAGAGGCCAGGAATGTGGCCAGCCAGGTGCAGGGACATTACTGCCACAGTTTCCATTATGGCCCACAAGCACAATCTGGGCCACACAGTGCGTTTATTTAATAGAAACACTCTGAGGATCTGTTTGAAAAGAAAATCTTCTGTCCCAGACTTTGAACAACAATGGTTGTCATTTGTTGAGCACTTACTATGTATGGGCTAGACTCTCTGTACAGCAGTTCATTTCATTCTAGCAACCCTAAGCAGTTTGAGCTGTTCAATATCATTGCTACTCTTGTGGGAGGGTTTTCCTTTCCAATTTTATCAAATTTCATCATATTCCTTTATTATAATTATCTCCCTTTACATACTAGAAAACTAGAGTTTAGAGCAGTACAGCAACTTGATTCAGGCTACTAAAGAGACAGATCCAGAATCCCATTGCAAATAGATCTGACTCCAAAACCACATATTTTAACCATCAAGTATAGCAAACCAAAATTCTACACCTTTGAGGGCACTTTTGCTGAATGGGATTTTAAGGTATTTTGACCATGTTTTGTTAGAACAGAATGCAGTAACTTGGCAGATAGCACGTAGTTTTCCTCTATCTGTCAATGTGCCTGAGGACAGAAGTAGATTTTAGAAATCAGATAAACAAGCATCAGAGATAATCCACTGGGAAAACAGAACAGAAGGGAGTGTGTAGGTGGGAATGTGAATTCTGGGCTCATTCTAGCTGGTTCAGCGTTGATTTCTCTCAAGCTTAAAGCATTTCCTTGTCTTTCAGAAGCAGGCATACATGAAGTAGAGCTTCCATAAATTTTAATAACAGCAAAAAATAAACAGGCCACATACTAATATCTGATGTACCCATGAAATCCCTAAAATATAAGCACTTTACTCATGAGTTCTTAACTTTCCAAGTCACATGTTTAGGAGAGATACTGACTGATGGACACCAAGGAGAAGTACTGAGTACAAAGTACTGGAAAAGTCCTAGAGCCTTTCTGAAGAAAACGGTAGATGCAAGAAATGAAGACAAAGTAAACACTGCCTTGGTGTCCCATGGCCCTTAGCTCTTAAAGTAAAAGCACCCTTATGATTTTATAGGAGTTTCAATAATAAATGTAATTGATAATTTAACATAATGATAAAATAAACATGTTGAGATAGTTTTCCCCTTCCACAGAGGCCTTAAGAATTCTCATGATAATGACTTTGGGGGCATTAGGACTATTTATAAAAGATTCTAGTCAACCCAAACTGCTATTATTACTTCCCCTCCCAGCACCCATGCACTCCCTGGAGGTTCCTATTTGTATATTTGTGGTTATTAAGGGAGCTCCAGCTTCTGGTGGGGAAAGAATGATAGCAGGAAGCCATCAGTTAGCTTCCTGCCTCTCTCAAGGCCTCCCAACCCAATTGTTGGGATTATCTACTCTTAGTGAACTATAACCTAACAGCAGGTGATCTTTCCCTTGTCTTTTTTATCCCACAGGCTTCTTAAAGAAACAAGGATATCCTTCTAGAACAATGGTCACACAAAAAAGCAGAATGAGGAAAGTCAAGGACCATGCCTACCGCAATCTCCATCAAGAACTCAGAGGCCTGAGATCTGATGAAATGGGTCCAGGCCAACAGGGTAGAGATAATTAAAATTCCAAGATATACATCCCCACTACTTTCCTTTAGTCATTCAGCCAACCAATATTTACTGAGCACCTGCTGGGTGGGGGTTTCTGGAAGACAGAGATACAATGTTCATAGGGTTGCCAAATTTAGCAAATAAAAATCTTGTATTTGATCCAATAACTCTGAATGGTCATCAAGAGACTAGGCCACCCCATAAGGAACTTAAAATCTAGAGCCATATGCATTCTGTAAAAATTTTTAAATCCTTTAACACCTTTGCAAAACTGATTTATATTTTATCCTCAAAGTGTACAATGTGAGGGGAAAATACACAGAAGAAGTGAGTTTTGAAAAGGAAAAAAAGAGAGAAATTTCCAAGATCAGGCAATCATTAGAATAAAGTCACAGAGGAAGTAACAATGATTGGCCCAGTATAAGGCAATGACTACGTGTCTGCAACTTGGGGTGCAGGAGGTCAGATAAAGGGATCCAAATGAAGAAATTATTGCTGAGAACTCAGCTTGTTTCACCTGCATTCCAAGTTAGTGACAAGTTGGCCAAAAATGTTGTCAAGGTTGGTAAACATTTCACTTAGACCTGAGCATCTAGTGGGATCTCATGCCAACTTATGGTTTGGGGTGGAAACCATACAAAATGTGGTGGTTTTATAGGGTTTGAACCTGAAAGTAGGAAAATGTGGTGGTTTGAACCTTATTTTCTTGGAATATTTTAGGCACTCAGGCATAAAAATTCCCAGTCAGGCTTGGGAGGTCCAATCTGAAACAATAAAATGTTTTCACACTATCCTTTGAGCAACCACAAGGAAAAGACTTCCAAGAGAAGTTGTAGACTCTTGTTTGAATGTCTTTTAAATATGGTTGATAGATGGACCAGTTAGGCCATATTTATGTGGCAAAAACTGACTTGATATTTGGAGGGAGGAAAGAAGGCTGTCTTTTTCTGGATCCATATTATCCACATGGGAAAAACAAAACAAGGTTTTTTAATGCATGTCGTTGTGTTCATCATAACGCCAGTTGAATGATTCATTCCGCTGGCAGAAATTACTTGGTCAGTGTGCTATGAATGACTCCATAGCTTGAGTGAGAGTGGGAGGGGTAAAGTATTTTTTTATTTTATATGTCAGTTATTAAAGTCACTTCAAATTTTCATGAAAAGATATGGAGCATTAATAAATAGGAAGTGCCACAAAAACAGTGGCAGAAATACAGTTAGAGAAAGACAAATACCATATGATCTCACTTATATGTGGAATCTAGTGAACAAAATAAACCAATGAACAAAATAGAAACAGGGACATGGATATATGGAACAAACTGACAGCTGTCAGAGGGGAGCGGGAAGGGGGCACTGAATGAAAGAAGGTGAAGGGATGAGCCAAAGAACCTATGGGCATCCCATAGACACAGACAACAGCATGGTGACGGCCAAAGGGCCCTGTGGAAGTGGGCAAAGGGGGAGTGGGAGGGAATGGGGACATCTGTGATAGTTTCAACAATAAAAGTAAGGTTAAGAAAATAAAATTATAAAATTATTAATAAATAATTGGAAAAATAAAAAGAAGTGGTAGAAATAGAAAGATTCATTTCATGGCAAACCATATCATTTTTTTTACTAGTTACCATTTTCTAATCTTAGGATCTCATATCCCACCCACACTGTCTTATGCCTGGGGCAAAATACAAATTCCTATCTCTCCATTCCTTTCCTTGATCTCCTTTGTTGGAACAGGTAACTGAACTGCCTCATGGGAATGTATAAGTGTGGGGCTAGGGCTATGTTGGGTTTTGAGCAGAAGTGACTCTGTGATGGCATAGGATTGCCCTGCCTACGTGTAAGAAAATAGACATGAATTTCCCCCAAGCTTTTCTTGCAACTTCTGTGAGGCCCATGCTCTGAACCAGCAACCAAATCAAAATTACTTCATTGTTTACTTTGAAGAGAGTAATATTCTTTAATCATCAATGGAAAGTCTATTGTTCTCACAATGGAGTGGAATTTCTTTTTTCCTTCATAAATTTTGTATTGCTTCGCTTTATTTTCAAGGGGGCTAACAGAGAGATTATAAACAGCAGTTATGGTTTACAAGAGCAGAACAGTAGGAATCAGCATTATCACTTAATTCATATATTTATTAAGTTATTCCAGGAAAATCTAGTTAAATTTGGACCTTGTGCCTTTGAAACATTTGATAATTCCAAGATGAGAAATTGGTTTAACTTTTCCTTTCATAGAAGAAAAAGAGTTTACAAATCTAATTAAATAAGCTTTGCAGGGGGTGATTAATCTTAAGAAAACAAACTGCTTTCAAACACTCCAGTAATAACTGTTTCTGAGGATTAATGAAATGATTACAAAGAATCCTAGCCTACTCATTAAAGCAGACCCATTAATGAGGACTTGGCCACAAAGTATTGGTTCCTGCTTGTGTAAATATTTACTATACAGTAGATTCCAATATTCTATAACTCTGACATATCATACTTTATACCGGTCTTCCCTCAAATTAGCCTGCCGCACAATGAGGGTTTCCCTGTTTCTGTTCAAGAGTTGTATGAATCCAAGATGCCAATGAGACAAGCCTAAATGGTCTTTTAAAGATGTTTAGATCCCTCTAATGTCTATTAATGACTTTTATATATACATATGTCCTTTAAACCAATGGCATAATTGAATTTATTGGAAGCCCACTTGGCCAGGGCATTGTGATAGTTGAAACCTAACTATTAGCACTCATGTAGGTACTCCAAATCACTATCTGAGACCATGCACAAACCATATGTTAAGTAGTATGGTCAGGTGTCAAAGATTTGTACAGTTAACCCAACTTATCTGTGAGTCCTGAAGATATTTTATCTTAAAAATACCAACAGTTCATTACAGATTCCACAATCAAAACTCTTCATAAAGTTACTATGGTAATAAATGTTAGGTTCCTTTGAGCCCTCTCCTTGAGGAATATTAAGTAGTGAAAACGAAATGTACAAGAATACATCCAGTTACAACTTATTTATAAATGCAAGCAAACAGAAAGGAAAGTTTGAATATTTATTCCTTCTACATACGTATGTTGAGTATTTACTATCTACCAGGCTCAGCTGTGAGCTCTGAGAAAGAGAAATATTACATTGTGCTCACCACAGCTGATAGTCTAATTAGGGAGACAGATAAGTAAAGCAACAATGATAAAAATAAGCAGTGGGTGCTATGGAGGCACAAAGGCAGCTGCCTAATTTCAAGCATCAGAGAAGACTTCCCAGAGGAGGTATTACTCGAGCAGAATTAGAGAGGTGAGAAGTTAGCCAGGTGAACCACCCCAGGTGAGTGGTTTCTATAACAAGGGCATAGCTTATGCAGAAGAAACCAAAAGGCCTTGTTAAGCATTATGTTAATGTTAAATATTAACTAGTAGTCTTTGAATATTTACTTTTCACAAAACACCTTACTAAGCATTTTAGAGGCATTTATCTTATTTAGTTCTACAAATGCCACACAAGTTAATTCTATTGTTATTCCAATTGTACAGAAAGGAAACTGAGACTCAGAAAAGAAAAAAAAAAGAAACAGAACTTGCTCAAGATTATCCAGCAGTCTGACTCCAGAGTCCAGCGGCCTCTTAAGTCTCCTCAGGTATGCCAGACTATGGAGCTTGTCTTTTCTTGATAGACCATGGGAGCCACTAAACATTTTAGATGAATCAACTAAAAGTAAGCCTAACAGCTTTTTAGTGAGAAAAAGACCACCTTTCTTTGCTAAATTATTTTTTAATCTTTTGGTTCAATACCTTGATTACTTCCTGGTTAAATTTGATTTCTACCTCATTTAGAGAAAGAATGGTGACTTTAAAAGGCCCTTTGGGGCATGTGGATAAACCCCAGAATCAGGAAGGAGGCAACAATGATGCTGTTTCACACAAGCAGGAACCTGTGCTACCACGTATTCCTCTGATAGGCCAGACAGAAACCAATGTGCGTTGTCACACTGTGCATACATGTATGACCCATCCTTTATACCTATTCTCATTGAGATGGGGTCAGACTGCAAAATCCTAATACTTTAAGTTCAGAATACTTCAATATTTTTTGCATTATAATTGATGGTTTTTAAAGGACAAGATTTGCTTAGAACCATGTTAAAGATAAAAGAGTGAAACTATAGTGATCTAAAATTATCTAATTTTCTAGAAAATTACTACTTTCTACAAGCTGCAAAAACTTTAATTAAAAAAGACAAGGAGGCCTATTCTCTCTCCTGACATACATAAGATATGCCAGGCTCTTGGGATTCTGGTAAAAGGAAAAGAGCAGACTGAAGAGATTAGAATTTTGGGCAAAAATCTAAATATAATTAGGATGTAATGCTTATTTCCATCTCTAAAGACCAACAAGTGACCAACATTTGTTGCTTTTTCAGAGAGAAAGTAATTTTGACTTTAAAATATGTGTAAAGTTCTCTTATAAACTGTAGAGCCAGGTTAAGTCAAAAGTAAGACAATGCACAAACCAGCTCATGGGAACATAAGATAGAGGTTAGGTTTTTTGGTGTGTTTTTTTGGTTTTGTTTTGTTTTTGTTTTTGTTTTAGCTAAATACCACCAAAATGAGCATTCCTGGGATACTTAATGCAATGCTTTATGTATCTGTAGCCAACAAAATGTCCCCAACATCCCATAAACAAATATTTTGGTAGCTTCCACTACAAATTCTCTAGAACTTGATTATAATGGTAACAGATTTAGAGGAATGAATGGATCAACGAAAAGGGAGGCCACTAAGGTGAGAACAGGCATTGAGTCTGAAAATTACCTCAACCATTTAGAGGACACAGTCTATGACCATAAAAGATTTCTCTGCTAAACAATCTGTGTGTGTGTGTTCTTTCATCCGCTTTTTCTCTTTGCCCTCTTTCTTCCTGAACTCTCTCTTTCTATTGCAGTCCTTCTTCAAAACTGTGCTCCCAAACCAGTTGTCTAAAATCACCTTAAAAGGACATATTTGATGCAAAGCGGGTTATTGTAAAATTGTCCTACATGTACAAGCATTTGGGTAGCCTCTGTGTCAGAGTGATTTGAGCTGTGATGGAGGCTGGCTCATTGAGGTTAAATGATAATCAACTATAATAGGGATGATTTGAAGCAGAGTAGCTTTCTTTTTTTCTTAGCAAATTTAGATATCTACATGTTCCTCCCATTCAACAAGTTCTGAAGAAAGCTAGGTGGCAGCTATAGCTTTATTAGCAGCCTCTTCAATATAATATTAATGCTCTGTGCTATGACAGGAAACTGAGAAGGGGAAGAATGTGTACATAGCACAGATGTTTATGATTATGTACACATCACTTGTGTTGAGTATGTGGCTCAACTATACTAACTATGCTAACCAATTAACTATATATTGAAGGTGGTTTGAAAAGCACTATAAAATAGATCCATGCTGTATATGCAAGCACAGTGAAATACTGCATTGTTTGTTTAAATATCAGGTAACATAAAATATCCCTCTAGGTGCTTGTTTAGGGACATATTTGGATTGTGAGCATTTTAACAATCATTTCTTTCAAAGCCACAAAACATCACACTTTTTAGTTTTAATAAAGTCTAGTTTTTGGCAGTTCTTTTATCATATCTGTCATCTCCTAAGCTTTGCTTAGCCAAAACACTCAGACTTGAATTTTGAAATTGTCAATATAGGCCTTCTAATCTTTAAATCTTAAATTATCTAAGCAGATTAACTACCGTTATTCTATGCCTTTCTGACTCAGGGGTAAAGAAAGCAGAGGAAATATAGCAATTTTTTAGGCAGTTAAGTTGCTGGGGTGGTTATGAAGTTGGAACATGGTCTAATATTTTTATGTAAATAACCAGGTAGATAAAACGAGTAGGTTAACCCCAATATCTAGATCTATAATACAAGAAATGGTTCGATCTAAGAAGTATAATCATCAGGCTTTAAATAAAAAGTTATTCACAGTTCATATGGACATGAACAGTTTGCTAACTGGCAATGGATGTCCAGAAGCCAATGGAGATATCTTGAAAACACAAAAAAGAATAATAAAAGTGAGAAGAGGGGACTCCTCACAGCAGTGCCTATCTGTGTGGTGACCTGATTTCTGCTATGATCTCCCTTCAGAGATCAAAGCAGGATTAACGTGGTTCTTTACTGTTTGCATTGCACATTCAAAGCTCTGGAGACTGAAAAATAAGTAAAAATGCCCTAGAGCACAAGGGAACCAGAGTTTGCATGGGGTGAGTTAACAGTGTAAGTACTAACTAGGACATGTTATTTGGGATTTGGGAGGCAATACAGAATTTAGAGTAGTCTGTATTTTTAAGAACATTTGCTTTCTCTTTCCCAATTTTCTGGGGCAGGGCTTTTGGCTAGCTGATGAGGCTGGCCCTGTCATAGTAGTAAGTCTCCACAATGACCTGCTCATTTGTTAGGTTTTGCAACTGCCAGTGCACGTGAAAAAGGGAAGGGAAACCTGAGCATGTTTTCACACCAAAGCACTTTCACCTTACAACCAGCCTTTACACAGGGGATTTAAAAGAAGGAAAAATCTTTTAAAATATCAAATGTTGAGCTTTCGTGTTTCCACCGCGTGTGATAGTCCTGGGTGCTGGAACCCCTGAAGAGTGAGTGTTCCTGCAGCTTTTCAGAAATGCCCATTCTTTTGTTGAGGAAAAAGGCAAGTCCCATATTCCTGGGACCTCAGAAGGTGAAGGAGGAAATCGCTTTCATTTTTAATACTTAGTGGATACATCTCTCCAAGGGGAAGAAAAATCTCCCCTCCCCCAAACTTGACTGTGCTTTCCCAGAATTACCTAGAAGAGGGAGCACCTGGGTGTAGCTAGACCCGTTCAATAAGGACTCTGTACTACGGGGGAGACCCGGCTTGCAGGGCTGAGGGCTGAGGTTCTCTCAGCATGGGATGTGACTCCACCGTCTCCACTCTTGGTTTCTACAGTTCCACTCCAAACTCAACTTTTCCGCAACTCCGCACGCCCAGCCACACAAAGACACCCACACAACACGCCGTTCCAACGCCGGCAGCCCACTCAGCCAGCAGAGCCCTGCCCTGCCTTTGTCCTGCAGGCAACTGGGTCGTGTTGGCTCTTCCAAGTTCCTTGGGGTTAGCCGTCTAAGACCATTTCTTTCCTTTCACCACCTCCCCCCCACCCACCCCCCTCGCCCCCTTTCCCTGCCCGCCCTGGCTGGAGGCCACGCTCCAAACCGGTCCAACCTACGCGGCCAAACCCCTGGAAGAGGCTCGAGACGAAGACCCCGCAGGATGGACCCGGGAGAGAGGTCCTGATCCAACACGATGCCAGGGAACAGGGGGTCTTTACCGCCCGTACCCCCGCCCTGGCACCCAAGGAGGTCCCACCTCCTTTTGCGTAATGTTCATTATGCCGGCCCCACGCGGAGCCCGGGGGAGCTTGAAGTCAGGCTCTATCCCCGGGTAGGGGGTGGGGGTCCCCTCTGCTGGAGCCCGGCAGCCCCGCCCGAGCGCCCACGCCTCGCCCTCTGCGTCCCGGCGGCGCCGGACTCCCGCAGCGCGCCCCAAGCTGTACCTGGAGGGGAAATGCACCGAGGAGCCCTGCGAATTGCCTCTCCGGGGAGAGCAGCCGGCTAGGGGAGCTTTTTGTCCGAACACAATTCCCAGGGCCAAGGATAAAGGAGGGGGAACCTCTCTCGGTGCCTAAACACTCTACATTCACCTACAATTATTTTAACCACAACAAACACAAGCAAATTGGACTTTCTTAGGCCGTTTCCTTGCTTTATTTAGCTTCTTTTGATGGAGTGGGTAGTTTTCTTATTATCATGCTAATTTGTTAACCGGGAAACGTTCGCCTGAAAACGGATTGTTCAGGAACTGGCTGGCTGGAGGGAATCACCCTAAAACACTACTGGAAAAGTTCAGAACAGCAATATCAACTCACCCTCGCCTTTCTCTCTTTCTGGATTTACACTATTATTCTCTCTGCAGCCCTGGTTTGCCCAGCAGTGGCCTATCACTCCGGAAACAGCTATGTAGCTAAAAAACATAGCAGTTAGAGACCCACGACTCATTTAAAAAATGTTGTTTTAAAGTATTGTCGCGTTTTTTAATTTTATTTTAAAGTAGCAGCTGAAATCTCAAATACAACCAGTCCCTGTATTTTACAGGCCTTTATAGTACTGAAAATTTTCTATCAGCCAGTATCTGACTCTGAAACACAGAAACATTAAAGTTAGAATTCAATAAAAGCTTTTACTATTTAAAACGCAGTGGAGGCCCTACAAGTTTTATAGTTTTTGTCAAGACATTGCTAATGTGTGTGTATGTGTATTCTAATAGGTTGTATTTTTTAATTTTGTACATGATCCCTTAAGTCCCTATTAAAATATGATCTTTTTAGGCTAGCAAAGAATCTAAATTTTGAGGCAGGGAAGCTCAGGCTTATGACTCTCTTTATTTCATATCCTTTAGAAGTGTCACATACCAACTCTTTGACTTGTATTTGCTAACTTAGAAAACTTTAAAGGTAAATTTGGAAAATTAACTTGAAAGAAATACATGACAAAGGGTGATTTTTATCTTTTTTTTATTTTGAGGGGAGCATGTTTAAATTAGTTAAAATCTACAGGGTAATTAAATTATGTAGCGCCCTGAAATACATAATGGGGCGGGACTTCACTTAACAATACTTACATAGAAGTCTATACCCACCAACAGCCAACATTACTTGCAAATTAAATTCAATTGAAACTGCTGAAAGAGTTTATTCTCCTGTGTAGTTTGGAACTGTGTAAAGGTATGGATGTACAGGATCTATGTATATGTAATGCTTATACTTTATATATATTCAGACATAGATTCTTTTTAAATGTTTATGTGGTTAGTCACTTTAAGAGCATCAAAATAAATTGTACTCCCATGTATTCCCAAACACTGATGAACAGAAATCTTTATATTGGAAATGAAGAGCTACCCATTTAAAGGAGAGAATGGAAAGGGGAACTCGATTTATTCTCATTTGTTTATCGCTAGACGACCCCCCCTCTCTGCAAATTCATTTGAATAGCTTTCAAGCTGGAAAATGGAAATGTGGCTCCTGCCCTCTATTTCAGCGGCAGCAGCAGCGTCCTGGCAACAGCGCAATTTTCTATCATCAAGGATAAATGGCATCGAACAGAACATTCTGATAAAAAAAAAAAAAGGAAAAGAAAAGAAAGAAAAAAAAAGCTTCAGTCCAAGGAGCCCATGATTGCTGGCCTTCCTGTCTGTCATCCCTTTACAAAATCCTCTCCGCAAACCTGAGCGGCATGCTGTCAGAGCTAATAACGTCTTCTGAAGGGGTGGGGTGGGGGGCATCGCAGTCTCTGCACAATGTTCCCATTTATTAAATCGAGTGCTTATTTTAAAATTGCAAATATCTTTGTTTGGTTCACTGCAAATTAAAACCAAGATGTAGGAAGTTACATGATGCAACAATTATTCGTGTCATAGCATAGAATCAAACCCCTATATCGCCCTTCTGGGTAAGGTCGATGACGGGCAAGAGGGAATCTGGGGGAATCCAGGACAGGAGGGTTTTTGGTGGAAAAATACAAATCCGTTCGCCCTGTAGGTAAGCTGAGAGTAATTGAATGCCAGGGGAGCGACGCCTGTTTCCACCAGGGAGGGAGAGTTGGCTGCGGTTCCGCGAGCGCGTGTGGGCGCGGTCCTCCCCGCGACGCTGCACGCGGGTTGGCCGGCGAGCTGGTAGCAGAGCCACGGAACTTTCCCGCGAGGGGGCCTGGAACATAACGGTGGCCATTTCTCGCCTACTGAGATCCCTTCCCAGAGAAGGCCATTGTGCTCCAAGTAGATGAATCCATGGGGGTCCCCGTGCCCGCATGGGGGGTCCTGAAGAGGTTTAAAGGCCACCCTTGGAAGCCTCCCCTTAGCCCTGCGCTTCTCCCGCAAAGTGGGGGCTCAGAGCTGGAAGAGCAACCCCCACGCCCGCAGGCTTCAGATACTGGTGTTGATTTGGCCACCCGGGCTGATGCCTGAAAGTGGGCAGTCGGGCTTTGCTGGTGACCGGTTCTAGTGCCCATCGAGTTCTTGGGCCACCCATGCTCCTGAGCTTTGGACTGAAACCCACACGCCCAGGAGCTGGGGGTGGAGGTGGAAGCCTAGTGGGATGGGGAGCAGCGGTGTTGACACTCTAAGATCCGTATTATTTATTAAATGATTGATAGGAAGAGAGAAGGGTGGGGACCTAAAATAAAGAGAAAATCACATCTTCATATCCTTGAAAGTGGGTCAAAAGAAAAGGAAGTGGAGAGGTATGTAAAGCACCCTAAAATGCGGAGACACTAAGAAGGAGCCAAGGACCGAAGTCTGGATGGCAGAGTTTGGGGGCGGAGAATCAGCTTGGTTTGTAAGGAGCTCAGGCTGAGAACGGTGGGAGGAGGGGAATGATGAGGAAACCTTTTGTTTAATGAGGAAACCTAAATTATTGCGCATCTAAGAGTCTTGGTCCCAACTACCAGCCAAGAAGGGTACCCCCCCGCCAATGCAGTGCGCATGCCCAGCTGTTGGATTTGCATGATGAGGCGCATACGTAGCGGCCAATAGAATCCAGCTCTCTCCTGAGCCCCGGGTCACATTGACATCTCTGTTCCCCTACAATAGACCTTTAAAACCCAGTTTAAAAATTAAAAAAAGAGCGTTTTAGTATTGATTCTCACCTTCGCACGCTAGATGTCTGTGGCAAATAGATACATTTTACAGATACATGTACTACAAGCGAGGGTTCAAGTATTCAGAACTTAAGAAAAGTTCGAAGGCAAAGAGGAGTCTGTTCAAAGAGCACTGGCGGGAAGTCGGGGAATCCAGGGACTGCTGCTGTCAGAGCCCTGAGCCTTGCGCCAATGTTGAACCGTTTCTGTCCCATGAAAATCACACCCACCCCCTTGACCAAATGCGTCTCAAAAGCAGAAACATTATGTGTACATACAGGCCCCAAACCCGCCTCTCTCTCCATCTGCAACCCCAGACCTCATAGCTGCCAGGGAGACGGGAAGCTAGAACACCTGCGCTACCCCTCTCTCCCTTTCCCAAATACCAAAGCAGTCTGTGTGGTGAGGCGCATGCGTTAGCTTCCACATCTGTGAAATGGGGCTAATTACAGAAGGGCAGAGGGAACTAGAAAGGTAGAAGTGTCATGCATCTCCAGCTTGTCTGGGCCTCTCCCACCTCCACCCAAGCTCTGAGGCTGGAAATGATGAGGTTGATTCTCTGGGGCTGCAGAAGGGGTGGGCCAGCTGTGAAATATTACCAGTCCTGCCCCTTCGGCCCACCAATCCTGCTGGCGGCCCTCGTGGCAGCACCATCCTGACAGTTCTCAACCACCCTTACTCTTCCTACCATAGATCCTGCCAGAATTACTGCCCACAAATGGGCCTGCAAGGCCCGGAGAGCTCTCCTGTCTGTGACAGGAAAACTGCTTGTTCATGTCACTGAAATAAAACAGGTGGGGATTATTAGTTGCAGTTCTCTCCCCTTTTGTGTAATTCACAAGTCTCCAGTGTAGGATTAGGCTTCAAATGCATTTGGTCAGGTACATACTTTTTAGTGCTCAGCTCAAACAACATGATGCTTACAACCATCAGCAGTGCCTCTGTTTTTCTCTTTGGTGTTTCTTTCTCACCCTCCAGGCCTACAATTATAATATGGCTTTTTTTTTTTTTTTTGAGAGTGTGAACCAAAATTCAGGGCACTAAAGAGTGGCTTCAAGGTCTTACCCATTAATCTAAGATCAGTATTATTTGACCAAAAAGTATTAAGTTGACATATACTGTTAAGCATTTAGCTGCCAACATCCATGTTCATTTGTGAAAGAGATATCCCCTGAACCTTCAGAAATGCCAGCTGGTAGTGTCTGTATAGAGTAAAAAAAAAAACTTTATCACAATTGTAGTGGGAACTGTCTTTGCAAAAATTAAGGTTTCTTTTTAAATGGCCCAATAAAATCAAATGAGGCTTCAAGAGAAGATGGCCATGTTGTTTACAACACTTCTTGAACACTAGATTTTAGGCTTTTTCTTATAACTGATTTATCTTTAAGGAAACCAATGGTGCATTTGAAAAGAAATATAGGCCTGGAAAGAAGACGTCCATCAGTCAATAATCTTCACTGCTTCCGGATGAAGCAAAACCTCTTTCCCTGTCTCAGGACTGGCTGTGGTAAGTAAAAGGGTTTTTCTTCTTGAGCATTTTGGGTAAAATCGAACTAGCTTAAGTTTCATTTTCCTGTTCCAGCCTCTTTCTTGAGGCAGGTTTCAGATTCTCCATGAAGCTAACTTTCAGGACAACTCACCAGCATCTCTGAGAGAAGAAAAGACCAGCAGGCTGAGAGTCAGGAGAGGAAACACTGAAGTGTGGACTCAAGACTGTGACCTGGAACCCAGCCTTGGCCACTTTCAGCCTGTGGAGCTGTAGCTAACAACCATGGCCAGCTCTAACCCAGGCTACCCTAGAGTCCTTTGTCTCCCATCCTCCTGGCTCCTGCCCATTCCAGCAGGCATAGCTGCTCATCAGCACCTTGTGTCAGCAGGTGCTGTTGGTCAACCAGCTGAGCTGGGAGAATGTCCTTCCCATGTGGGGGTGTCCCCCTCCGTTTCCGTTGGGCCTGGTGAAGTTCTGGGGAAATGGTAAAGGAGGGTAAGGAGGAAGACTATTGAGGACGACTGCAACAATGCTGTTGACAGTGTGGAGCCTTCTGGGCACCAACACGGTCCTGCGGGAGGCCTCTGAAGCCGGTGCCCACAGATCAACTGGGCCAGGACAAACCTCCTAAGCCCTCGTGTTCTGACTCATCAGGAATGGGGGTAGCTCGGGTGCGAAGGGGAGAGACTCCTTTTTCTCTGGCACAGGTCAGTCAGGGAGCAAGGAGGAGGCTGGGGGGCTTGGGACTCTCAGTGCCACTAAGAATTCTTCAGGCACCTTCTCTGGCCGTCTATGCCGCCTGCTCTCCCTGCGGATCTCTGGTGCCTGGGACCTCCTGACCCGCCCGTGGGAGTTATTCAAGGACACTAAAGCTAATCCAGGGAGGTTCCCTCTATCTTCTCAAGACCAGGAAGCCAACCCAAGCCAACCCAAGCCAACCCGCAGGAGAGCAGCAGAGCGTGGGAGTCGCAGGCGCTGGGGCAAGGAAGCGCAGGGCGAGCACGCGGTGCCCGGACTGACGTTTTCAAACAACAGGGATTACAGGCTGCATCTTGAATACGAATTAGCCTTCTGTGCTAGTGTGACTTCGCTTTGGAACGCAACTTGTCAACGTATGGTTTTAATTAAACATCTTCCGGCCCCGAAAGATTACATGTTTTGTAAAATATATCCTAGCATGAAATTTACTTCCACGATCTGAAATTAGGTTCCTTGTAAATATTTTCATAAAAAAAGAAATAGGAACGGGGTGTGTGTGAGAATGGAGCAGTTCATACTCGCTGTGTTCCTTTTAAACCGTCCTGCCAGCCGGCCCCCTCGCTGGACAGGTCCTGGGAGGGCCCGCCCGCCTGGGCCAGGCAAGAAAGATTCCGCGCATAGGACGCACCAGGAACCCCAACCGTCCTGCAGGCGCGACCCGCGGAGCGTTTGCAATTGGAGACAAGTTAATGCTGCACTGATTTGTTTGGGATGCCTCCGCCGGACGCCGGAGACCCCCTTGGGCTGTTGCTGCAGACACCTGCCTCCCTTCCCACCCCTGACCACTGTGCGTGTCCCAGAAAAGACGGAGAGAAGAGAGAAAGGGGTGCAGAATGGCTCGTGGCATCACTTAAGACAGCACTTAAGATCGAAATTTAAAGTTCTCCTTTAAGAATTCCTCACTAATATTTAAAACAACAGCTATGTTAATCGATAGCCGCCCTAGCAGACTGTCCCAAACTTCTCCTTCCGAACCAATCTCAAAGCTTCCCTACACCGAGCTCCCCCCCACCCCCCCCCCGCCCCAACGAGGGAGGTGCTTTCTATCACCTGGCTCAGGGCACCTATCACACGTGGCCCGGGGAGGGAAAGGACCCTATTTCCCGGCATGGGGGCGGGGAAGGTGCCTGCCCACTTTACATCTTTTTATTCAATACAGAATTGAGAGCTGAGTCCCCGCGGAAATCTCCTTTCCTAAATACTCTCTGAAAAAAGCCGCCTATTCTAGCGGGATTTGCTGGATTCGAGGAAAACTTGGTCCACAGGGGGTGGGGTGTGATGGGGAAGAAGAGGGAGGGGGCGCATCTCCTTTCTTTGATAATTGGGACCCAAAGAAACGAGGAGGGGGAGGCGCGTAAGGGAGAGTTCTTTACCGCCCTCCACCTGAAACAAGCGAGACCAATGACGCGCCTCGCTTTTCGCCCTGTTTACTCCATCCCATTCGGTGATTGGCAAAGCAGGCCCTGAAGGCAGAGGCAATAATTGCTCCGCGCTCTCCTGGCTGGGGAAGTGTGTAGGCATTTGAAGTGTACTAAAAATAAACGAAGGAGCAAGAAAATGAAAAGGGGACAGAGTGACAATTTGCGGCAATTAAAGCGTCTGCGCCTGTTGCCGGAGGAGCAGGGACCCACAGCGGTTTTGTTTTCCCAGGCCTGATGATGTGACTAACTCGTTAGGGAATTTTCGTGCGTGTGTGTGTGTGTGTGTGTGTGTGTGTGTGTGTGTACGCGCGCGCGCGCGCGCGTACTCAGCAGCCAAGGAGCCTGCTGCCATGGCCAGGTCCATGGGGGGCAGGGCAGCCTGGGACCATTTCTGAGCCCCTGAAAACCCGGTTGGTTTGGGGAAAGAGCGGGGTCTATCTCCCTCAGGCCTCCTCCAGCCCCTCAGCGGTCTCAAGTTTGAGCCTCTCGGGTAGCATCTGCAACCACCTCTTCCAGGAACTTTGAAGCAAGGTTTTAGTTCTAAGGTGTCTAAACATAATACCAAGGTTTACTTCACAACCACCCGAGAGGCGAGGGATCAGGGTGGGGAGGGAGGGAGGGAAAGGGGGGCGGCCAGCCAAAGCAAAGCTTGGGAGGAATTTGACAGCGCGCTTGATATATTACTCTTAATTTTTGGAAGACGCTCAAGAAGAAAAAGGGCGGTGGGGTAGAGGCAGAGGGTACCACAACCTTCTCCTGTCTGACACTCGGGCGTCCAGAGAGGGCTCCAAACTCCACCACACCCGGGAACACACAGTGGGAAATTGCTTCAAGATACAGCAGGGCTCTCTTCTTTTTCCAAACCCTACCTGGGCCGTGAACTTCTCAAAAGGGCGAGAAGGGGGCGGGGGTTCTGAAGGGTAACCCCAGGCCCTGTGCCACGCCTGGGCCTGGCCAGGCCGTCCAGCGACCAGCCCAAACTAGCACACCCTGCGGACCAGCCCCCGATCCCCCCTCTCCATCCCCCACCCCCACTCCGGGACTAGGGCGGCAGGGGGAGAGGGAGACTGTGCAGCCAGCGCCACAGTCCAGATCGGGCTGGCTTCAATGAGAGCTGGCAACTCCGGCGAGTCTCGCAGAAATTTTCTTCGACCCTAATTCAATTTTAAAGCGGATTTTTACTATTAAAAACGCTGCTGAGCAACACATTGAATTAATCTGACTGTACGGTTTTAATTACAGTGAGGGTTTCTCTACAAATCTGTACAAGACAGTGGCTGGCTCTTGGGAGGATCTCTGCCTCCTGAATTCCATTACCCGGCCCCAAGCTCCCTGCAGACAGCGGCGCGTGGGAGCCAGCTGCGGGCGGGCGGGCGCGGGGCTCCTGTCGCCCTCTGCTCCTGCCTGCCCTCCCGGCTCCTGTCTTCCCCCTTCCCTTCTCTCCCTCCAGCCCCCAGGAGCGCCCTGGACACCCGCCTGTCTGTTTGGGGCTGCTGCACTAAGATCCCACAACGCTGACCTTGACTTTTAACTCTTGGGCCCAGGACCTTTGAGCCTGAGCCTTATCCTTTCACTCCTTTGTCCAGGGAAGGGGGGGGGGGATGTCTTTTGTAATTTTTAAGGGTCCTCCTTGCTTTGACTTCGCAGCTGTTAGATGAGCAATGTGATGCCTAGGGGAAAGGAGGTGAAGGGATGGGGAGGAGAGAGGGAGAAAGGGGAGAGAACACCAGTGGGTGGGCCGCCAGGTATGGAGATCTAGTCCTCACCCCAAAGCTGGCCAACAGCATTGCTGTGGCTTATGTGCTGTGCAGCTAACGTGGTGGGGCAGGAGTCCCTAGCAAACAGGACAGAGAAGAAAACTTGAACCCGGGATCTTTCCAAATGAAGCAGATTCCCACAATTCTCTTGTTCACTCTATTTGTCCTCTAACTCCTTTCTCTGTCCCCTGCTTTTCCACTCTGCTCCCTTTCCACAAAGCATATGGGAAGAAAGATCAGGAACCCAAATATGTGTCCGAGAGGACACAAGCCTCAGTGTGTGTTTAAAGAAGCGAAGGCTTTGAGCTCTGTGGGGAAAGCAGCCTCACTTGACTGAGGGGGCGCATTTGTGCTCTGCACAAAATTAGCGAAACCTACAGAAAAAGACTACTTGCTTCCCCTGGGTAGGATGGGGGTGGGGTTTTCTTTCTCTTAGATTTGTGCAAAAAAGGGATTCTGTTCTGAACAAAAGAAAAGAGAAAGGGCACCACTGGGAGAATGTGTGGTTGGTTTTTGTGTGTTTTTTTAACCCCCACTTTTTTTCTAAGGGCTCTCAAATTGGTTGCCCACTAAGGAAAGTTTTGCTGAAAATCTAATAAATTACCTTATCATGTACATCGGGATGTTACAAAATAAAGGGGAGAAAAAGTGCAGGTGAACAGGTATGAATATGAAAATCACCAGAACATTTACATCACAAGGGTAGTCAGGTACAGAACAAGTCTCTCTCCAATGAAAAGCGGTTTTCATTTCTTTTTCTGCTGTAACAAGAAAACCACCTAAGAGCTCACATGATAACAAGAGGATGTTTCCCATCCCAGGTTTTTCTGAGGAGCTGTCCCAAACCTGGCTCTCCTTAACGCTGAGACGTGTGCTGTGACTCTATGATTGTTACTGCTAATGAAGGGATGGAGGAATTAAAAGAGAGGATGCTCGGAGGCATTTCGGAAGAGGCATGGCCAGCTATATTAACTCCTTATTATGCCTAAAAATAGTCTGCTGTTTCCTGTTGATGCTTGTTCCCTGCCACTCTAAGGCTGCGTTTACCCTGCAATGGTCAGGAGTCCTGGTTTCCAAAGACTGGCTTGATTAAAGCTGACTTCTAACACCCTTTCCTTCCCTTCCCCCTTTGTCCTGCTACAGTTCTCAGCAGGGCAAATATGGGGGGCTCAGCCTTGGTTTACACAACAGATTAAACAGACAAACATCGCCATTTATCTTGTTTTAATCTAACTGTTTAAATATTGTTGCATTTTCCCACCTGAACTGGGAGAGAGAAGATACTTGTGTACTAGGGAGAGGGGCCTATTCTTGATAAAAGAAAGAGAAAGAAAAAAAACTTCTGTATGTAATCCCCCAAGTGGAAGAGGCAGAAATGTGTTATCCACCCCCCACCCCAATCCATTCTAGGCCCAGCATATTGGTTTCCTCCATTAAGAAAGCTCTGCGTGTTCACACAGCCTGGGAATGAGGTCAGGGAGAGGCAAATGGTGTTGGATTTGAGGATCTGGTTGGCTTCTTTTTTTATAACTTCCCTGGACTCCTGGGCTCCAGGTTTGAAAAGACCCAGACAGGAGCCTCTAGGTTGGACGGTGCTTAGTTAATATTCTCCCAATTGGAGCGTCTAGAAAAAGTCTGCGAAGCCCACAGTGGGTGTCATTGGTCCTGTGGGCCAGGCCACACATGTTGGGGCTTCCTGTTCTGGGACTGGAGAGAGGAGGGAGATGTTGTCCCCAGACCTCAGTGAGCCTCTATCCGAGCCCACTTTTTAGCTGGATTTCAAGGGCCTGGGAGGGGAGTGTCTTAACACTGGCATTTAGTTTTGCCACTAGAGGAAATAATGCTGTAATCTCGGTGCTTTCTTGCATAGCTACTTTTGGCTACTCCAGTGATACCATTACTAGCCTGGGCTAAGGAAGGCAAAGAGGCAGCTCTCATGCCAGCCGCCCTCCTCGAGCTTTCCCAGGTGTATGCGTTGAGGGAGGGAAAAAGGGGGTGTAGGTTTCCAAGATATCAAGCACCCTTTCCCTACACATGCACATAAACAGAATTTTACACTGAATGGAGAAAATACTAGCAAGAATTTTTTTCCATCCATGTCTCCTGTTGAGAAGGGTTTCTTTTCTTTTCTTTTTTTAAAGCATGGCTATGTAAATCAATACCGAGTTATTTCTTTGAATTCAAAGGCTATTTATCCAGGTCTAATTTCTTTAGAATTAACGCGATAATTGAGCCCAACTCAGCAACCAAACCCAGCCAGGCCCTGCCGGGCTTGAAAGTACTTCTACAGCCGGGGAGGCTGCAAACCCTCACCCAGCACCCAGCCCATTCCTTGACCCACGTGCGGTGCTGCAGACACCCAGCCGTCGCTAGAACAGCGGGGCTTTTCCCACCCAGAGAGCCCATGGCTCCACAGTGGCCTTCCGCGCACTGACACGAAGTCTAGTGTTGGCAATCCGTCAGGATTTCTCTCTCCATGACACTGACAGCCGGAATACAAGACCCAACACCTCAACACCTTAAAAAGCAAAAAGCACGTTGGGCTTCAAATCCTGCTTCTTAAAACTTCTTCCTGAATATGACTCTCACCTATTGTAAGCCCTGAAAGAGCCTTAGACCTCTGAGTCCTCCCGATTGCTTCTATTTTGAATAATAAAGACTTAGAGGCCTCGCCTACCCTTCTCTTCCCAGCCCGCAGGGGTGGCCGGGCGTTCCCCAGCGGGCCAGAGAACGCGGCAGGAGCCGCCCGGTAGGGGCCAGACTTGCCGGGGCTGGGAGCCCTGGAGTGTGGCTTTCGGCCCGAGGCCCTGAAGAATCCCAGAGGGCCTGCCTCTCGCCGAAAGGGTTGGAGGTGCGGGCTGGACTAACGAACTAGGGCGATTCCAACCGCCTTGCCTGGGCTCATCACCGCCCCGACATTGAGCGAAGGACTGCGAAGCTGAGATGCCGGCATCAATTGGAGAGAAATGACCGTGGGGAGAGGCCCCTGCCGCGGCCAGCCCCTGCTGGCAGCACCCCTTTCACCCAGGCTGACGGCAGAGGCCACACGTGGCAGACACTCACAGCCACCACCTTGGCACACTGTGGGGCCAGACTTGCTCTCCGGCCGGCTATTCGCGGGACTAAGCGGGAAAGTGGGATGAGCAAGCCCGCAGTTCGGATTCTCTCCAGCAAGCACACAGAGACCTCTATCAAGCTGCGAGGGACCCCCCGCTCGCCCCACTCCCAGCCCCTGACGGACTGAGCCCAATCTGGGTCGCTCAGCAGGTCTCAGCAGGACCTTTACCGCAGGCTACACCAACATAATACTGGAATTTTATTCTCCACCTAATGGGGGAGGGATGGC